>NC_090174.1:47869973-48169973 GCF_024679245.1 Pseudorasbora parva
GGACCTGTATGTGCATATATGATGTAGCCCATCTTACTTGTTCTGCTCACTTTTCATAATCAACATATGAAATTTAATATATATATATATATAGGCTAATATTTAAACATAGCATAATTATGAAAATAAATTGGCTATATTCTTTAACCCATGGCCTACAAAGGCGCCAGTGATTCTGATGGATTTTTCCTTTATGACAGCAGCAGATATAACTCACAATACTCCATAATCTTTAGCCATACAGATAAGAAGACATAATTATTAAACTATAAACTGTCTACTTTTATTTGTGTACACTCGAAATAACAAGAACAGTCATTAATTTAGGAAACGGATTTAGTATGCACTCCACACCAAACGCTGTCTTCATTTCAAAAATGTATTTTGTTTATTAAACACAAAGTTTGTAATTTAAAAAGCATTTCTAAGTTCAGTTCATATTTCTTACAAAAAAAATCTAAGCCAAAATAAGGAAATGGTAAAAACTTTACCACCATGCAAATTCAAACATTTCGCACTTTTAATTTTAATTAATGCTTGAATAACATGCATATGTCTCCTTCCATTAAAAATAATGGCTAATGCGGTGGCTGTGATATACATAAACCAACATATGTGGCATCATTTATTGGAATGACTACCACAAGAGGAAAAAAAACAAGTTTTAGTCGCATAACATCAGTTAATGGAAACGGTTTATATCAAAAATATAAAATATAAAAGTAAATCATGAGAGTAGTTTCATTTTGAATAAAAAAGATTATTCAGAAATGAGAAGTTATTACATCAGTTTTATTTAAACACACATTAACACACTTTAGCTACTCAGGGTCTTGGGATCCTGTGTAAGATATTCATTAATAAATGTTTAACATTTTCTGGTAAGTACATTTACATGTTTTCATGCCTTTAAAAAAAAACATTTATAGGCTAACAAACAAGGACATTGGCTAATTATGTAAGCCATGGAGCATGCACTAATTTTCAGAGGCACTTTAGCACAAAACAGGAAACTTGTGCATAATCATGTAAGCTCCGCTCAGACACACAAAATTTTAAAAAAAAAATTTAAATTGTCTTTTTTCACTTTGTAAAGAAACACTACATGCATATGGACTGAACATACATGTAATAGTACTCATGAAGTCATCATTTCCCAAATTCATGTTTCATTGGTTACATGGGGATGATAACCATATAGTTTTCACACAAAAATAATAATAACTTGCACTTGTTACAAAAGCTTGCGTATTCAGGCCCCCGAAAACACCACTGTTGTGTAAATAAACAGCCAAAAAATGCACAAGTTTAGTTCTATACAAAGACTCGGGAGACGAGAATAACATAAAATTTATTTACAGTTTGTAAACAATGAGTAATGACTCGATGAAATGTTAAAGTTCTTTGACGTAATTCTTTTGTCATTCTTTTGTCCATAGTCCGAATCCGGAAAGTAGCGGATGCTTGCAGCTCCTGCCAAGGCAGGCAATTCAATATATGAAAGTATGAAAAAGTTATGGAAGTTTAAATTAACTGTAAATGAAAAATACTGTACTAAATCTTTTTTATTTTATATAAAATATATATTTCACAAAACAATTACTATAAAATTACTATAAAATCAAAGCCATATGTCGAACCAAGTTGTGTTCCAAATTTGAAGATGATATCACAAAAATTGAAGTTCCCGTGAGATCTCGTTTAGGCGCTGTACCAAAAACAGCCACCGGGTGTCATCCATAATCCATTGATTGTTTTTTTTTCGACGTATTTTCCTATACATTTCTGTCCAAATATCACTTCCTTCACAAAACAGTCACCAAATATGGAACCTTGAGACTGACCTTTCCTACGATGGGTTTTGTCAAGATTAGAAAATGTTTTGATTATAAAGTATTTAAAATAAATGTTGTAATATGAAACATGACACCGCCCACTAGGGGAGGAGCTGCTAGAAGAAATTTGAATACTGTTTCCATGTAATGCAACGTCAGATTTCAAAACGGTTTTCAAAGAATGAATTTTGAGTTTGTAAGCTTTCGAATGATACATGATTTTTGATGATTACTAAAATATAGGATAAAAAAAGGCCATCAAAAAAAGTTACATTTAAGGGGTTAAGAAACACTACACGCCTATAGACTGAACATAATATTCACAAATTTGCATTTTTGTTGTATACATGAAGACAATAATGGTATCATTTTCAAAAACCTACACTTTGAAACCTATTTTTAAATGTTTACACTATAAAAAAAAAAAATTATTTTTTACAGGTATTTTTTCTGTATTTTGAATCATGAACTTCATTTCGTTTTTTTTTTTTTTTTTTTTTTTAGGGTTAACGGAAATGTCTGTAATAAATGGATAATGTCCTGGTAATTTTCTGCTACATTTTTTTTTTTTTGTCCACCTTCCCTGTGAACTGTGATTCATGACCTATTATCATTGTGATCTGGGTCATGCTCTATCCAATTCATTTTAAAACTGCGTCCCAGTAACATATAGATGAGTGGGCAGGTAAAGAGGTGGGTTGTGGCCAGGACAGTAGCTGCTGGAAGTCCATATTCTGACATATTTCTATCCAGGCTGTTGCTTACAGTTGCTTGAAGCATAGTTAAGACAATTTGAGGGCCCCAGCAAACAAAGTAGGCAATCTTTAGAGCACAGATGATCTGGGCCTGCTTCCTACATAATTTACAAATTCTGTGAGATGATGTCACACAGCAGCTAAGAAACATTACCAAAGCTGGCACTACTAGCCCGAGGAGAAATCGCATGACAACGACAGCCTTCAGCCTTGTAATGCCATCTTGAGTTGTTCTGAAATCATCAAAGTCATAGTCATCAATGCACTGAAGATATCGGACCTCTCTGGAAAATAGCGAAGGACATGCCAAGACTGCTGCTATGGTGAAAGAGAGTGAAATCAGTATGATGCTACAATTATTGCTCTCCTTTTTACACATGCACAAAAGTTTCGCAAGAATAGGTTGAATGCTCCAGAGACTCAGCATGGTTGCCGTGAAGAACATACTGCCGTAGGTGATATAGGATGACAGCTTGCAGCTTGCAAATCCGTAATTCCATTTAAAGTCATTGTAAGCATACAGAAGCTGAAACACAACTGATGTACAGGAGACTAAATGTGTTACAGCCAACGCCATAATCCAAATGGCAACCGCCTGAAAACTCTTGAATTTCCGGCAGCTGATGATGACAATCACGATGAAGTTGAGTGTGACGCCAAGGATGAGAATAACACAATATGAAATTAAGTATGTCATCCTGATCTCATATTGGTACTGCTCAATGCTTGTATTGTCTACATTTTGTCGTTCTAAAATGATATAATCATAGTCTGCAGTGGTCCCATTATTGTGATCTGCAGACATCTTGTAAATCCTGTAAAAGAAAAAAATTGATTATTTATCTGGGAATACACTGCCCTGGAAGGAACAGGTTCTGATCATGTTTTGTTTTATTGTGTTTTTATGGAAATTAGCTGTGTGGTGATTTTATGATGTTACATCACGTTAATGTTTCTGTAATGTTGGACATGAAAATATTATTTTTTTTTTGAGTGAACTGTTCCGTTAAGGACGAGTAAAACATGTTTATTTTTCCAAATGATGCACCAATGCGCATGGAATGAAAGCATGGACATTTTCACAAAACATTTGCTCTTACCACTAAGAGTTCAGCTGAACAGCAGTAAAAGTTCTTAGGTAAGAGTTTTCTTTTAAAAACTATTCACAAAATTATGGAGGACCAAACCTGCATACATTAAAAATAGATTAATTAATTAATGAATAAGTAAAAAAATGTATACTTAATAAGCAGATACATAGAACAAATACATTTTATAAAATAAAATTGATAAAATAAATATGATTCATTTTTAATCAAATAATAAATTAAGGGTAAGATCATAAAAAATGATTTAATTAAAATAATCATATTTTATCAAGTCATTTATTTATTTTATTTTGCTATTATAAAATATTGAGAAACTATAACATTATAACAAATAAATCAAAGTTAAAATATTTATATATTTTTTAAAATATTTCAACTTTGATTTATTTGTTAATTAATTTTAATATTAATTAAAATTTATATTTTATATTTATGCATTTATTTATTTTAACATTTATTTATTGACAGATTCATTTTTACTAGGAGGGCGGTCTATTGGTTGAGAGCTCACGCATAGAATCGTCAGATCAGCTAAGCGATAGAGGAGAATTTTCAAAGTTAATGGCGGCCAGATAGTTCTTACGGTTCTTACATCGACACCAAACAACTTATGATGGGTAAACACCAAAAGAAAATCGGCTGATTTTGGGCCGATTTCCGCCCTTCCGACAATACTGTTTTCCTGTGGTGAGAAGTGTGTTAAGAGTGTCCGAACCATAGACCATAAAAAAAAATATGCACGACGTGACTTCATCCGTTTCCGCTGACCAGAGTTGAAGCTTTCAGACCAAGCCTGCAGCACCCAAGGGGGTAATCTAGCACTCAGAAAGCATTCCAACCCATAGGGACGGCCATTGCTAACCATGCCATTACCTGCTGTTAGCATCCCATTGACTCCCATCCATTTTTGCGTCACTTTGACAGTGAATAACTTTACATCTGAGGCGTTTAAAGTCTCCATTTGTCCATTTGATTTCTAAAGAAACACGACAATGAATAAAAGGCTCCATTACCTTGTATCTTATACTATCGCACAGTAGAAGCTGTTTTTGTAAAAAATAGGCTAACAATTGCATCATTACCAACACGACTCTGTCGCACAGTAGAGAAATTACCGTATACATTTACATTTAATCATTTAGCAGACGCTTTTATACAAAGAGTAATAGAAGCAACGAAACAAACAAGGCAAACAACCTGTAAGAAGTCTCAGTTAAGCACACTACACAAACAAATGTTATGTTGTTTTTTGGACAAACAAACAAAATTTAAATGGATAGTTAAGTGCTATTCTTTATTGGTCATGTGCATGTGTCTTAAGATGTTTTTTTAAAAATGGCTACAGACTCGGCAGCACGAATTGAGATCGGCAGGTCATTCCACCAGGTGGGAATGGTCCAGGAAAAATTCTGTGAGAGCGATTTCATGCCTCTTTGGGATGGAACCACGAGGCGTCGCTCACTCAAGGAACGCAAGCTTCTGGAGGGTGTGTAAGTCTGAGCAAGCGAGTTTATATTGGTGCAGAGCCAGTGAGTGTTTTGTAGACGAGAACCAGTGCCTTGAATTTGATGAAAGCAGCCATTGGCAACCAGTGCAGTCTGATGAAGAGAGGCGTGACATGCGCTGTCTTCGGCTCATTAAAGACCACTCTCGCCGCTGCATTCTGGATCAGCTGCAAGGGTTTGATAGTGCATGCTGGAAGCCCAGCCAGAAGAGCATTACAATAGTCCAGTCTGGAGAGAACAAGAGCTTGAACTAGGAGTTGTGCAGCCTGTTCTGATAGGAAGGGTCTAATCTTTCTAATGTTGTATAAGGCAAATCTGCAGGACCGGGCTGTTGCAGTAATGTGGTCAGTGAAGTTTAACTGGTCATCAATCACAACTCCAAGGTTCCTGGCTCTCCTGGATGGAGTTATGGTTGATGAACCAAGCTGAATGGAGAAATTTTGATGAAGTGCTGGGTTGGTTGAGACAACAAGTAATTCTGTCTTTGCAAGATTGAGTTGAAGGTGATGCTCCTTCATCCAGTCAGAAATGTCTGTCAGAGGATGTGACTTAGACACTTCACCTCTCCATGACACATTGTAGGACCTACCTGAGAGGTAAGACCTGAACCACTGGAGAGCAGTTCCTGAGATCCCTGTCTTCTTAAGTGTTGACAGGAGGATCTGGTGGTTAACTGTGTCAAAAGCAGCAGACATATCCAGCAGGATGAGCACTGAGGATTTGGAAGCTGGAAGCTGCCAGTCTCCTGTATAGACAGGAGGAGACGCTCGCAGGCAATCTTTTACTGTCTATGAGGCAGTCGGGGGACGTAGAGACATAAAGTCTGATAAAGTCAAGGGAGAAGAATGGGGAGAAGCCGATAGTGAGCGAAAAGCAACGGGACAAAACATTTAAACAATGTGATTCAAATTTCACTTTCCACAACTACTAGAAAACTGATTCCTAGTATCTGATTCCACTTTCTGATCTCATACAGAGCAGACGTGTTTTCTCACTGCTCCCGCTCCACTCTAGCATTTGCTCTTTTTTTTTTCCTTGTAAACTTTTTTTTTCTCTGACCCCCTGCTTGCTGGACTCCTGAAAATACTGAAAATGGAATTGATTAACTTGGTCACTCAGCGAAATTGACATTTTCCCACAAAGGAAGGTTGCTCCAGTCTGCCCGGACAGGACCTTTGCTGCGGGCTACATGCGGGACGCCTCGAACAACTGGCAAGTCCTGTCCCTGGAGGATGCACAGGGCATATTCATATTTGTATTTTTGATAGCGGGGTTCCTATTTCTCGGCCTTGGGATTGCTCTGACATATCGGAAGATATGCAAGACAGCTGCCAGCAAATTCACCTAGCCGCTGTCTGTGGAAATTATAGGGTGCTTCAGGTTTGTGAGTGACCAACGGAAGGTATTAGATCAGAGAGTGACACATCTCAGCTGTGGAGGCACAGAAAAGTGGACACCATCGGGGGACAGACTGGTGAACTTCTAAGGATTATGACCAGTCTGGGTATGAAATTGGATGAAATGTCCAAGTCACTCCATAAACCGGTGCGCCAGGAACACTGAGGATCAGTGACTGATTGATTGATTATGATCCGGACAAATTACGGAAGATCAACTAAATGGATTAAAATTGCTTTATTTCACCCTTCACCCCCCAACTTCTCCCTTTCTCTCGGTTGGGAGGTCAGCTTGACAGCTGGGTCTGCTACTGTTCCCTGTGCACTGCCTTATCTCCCTTCAAGGACAAGCCACAAAACTGAACTGTAAACATCTTAAGTTATGGCTGACATTGTCACAACACAAACTCAGACTCTTACTCGCATCATACACTCCTACCCCGATCCCATCCCCCCCTCCATCCGCCTGCCTCCTCCTTCCCTCCCTTCCTCCCTTACTCAATCCAAACAAAAAACTCCATCACGTGACCACGTGTGCTGTGTTATGTTATGTTGTGTTTTCTTGTATGTACGTATGCTATGCTTTGCAAAATCTGCATTTTTTTTTAGCTTGTGGCAGCGCTGTAATTAGCTGCAGCCCGGAGGCTTGCTCCAAACGATATTTCGTTGCTGTGTACTTGTACATTTGTAATGACAATAAAATTTCTATTCTATTCTAGAAGACTTACAACTGCCAGACAGGTTGCTTACGTCACATCTTCGTCGTCAAGCTCAGTCTGAGCCTGCGCAGTTCGCTCAGCCATCAGGAAGTGAGTTTGAGAGAAGTCTTTGGAGTTGCTAGGCAACGTGGGGGAGAGGACGCTGGCGTCGTCTGTTCGCCGCTTCTCCACCCACAAATGATCATGTTAATGTACTATTAGATTTAGATTTTATTTTATTTCCTTATGTTTGTGACTAGTCTAACAGTCAGAGCTACAATTGGGGCTGTTGCTGATTGCTGGCAGCCACTGAGAGGACGTTGTTCCTCGTTTCGCCGTTTTCCACCGCTTCTAATGTTTACGTTTGAATTGCTGCGGTTGGTTGGTTCTGGTTTGGTGGACATTTGATGTTTCTCGTCGCGACTGCTCACTGGTGGTCTCCCTTAGGCTTAAGCTGCATGGTGGCTGAAGTTTGCACCGGGCTAGCGTCTTCTGGGCCATCGTAATCGGCGTCCGGCATGATGTTGGGATGTTCCGCTTCTCGGCTGCGCCGCTGTTCCGTCCTGAATTGCGGCCGTGGAGCAGCTTGGACTTCTGCGCCGACCCCGGTGTGTCCACAGAAGTGCCCGAAAAAATGTTCTGCCTCCTGCATGGTGCTGCGGCGATCCCCATCGTTTGAATCGTCATGAAGACCCATCATCTGGTCTTCAGCTGTCCTGCCTCGGCGATGTCATCGGGACACTGCCGCTGGGAGAAATCTGAAACATGGAGTGGACCACAGTGTGCTGCGGAGCTAACAGAGACTTCCACCATCAGCTGTTTTCTGTTCACCATCAGCTCTGTTTCTGTTCACCATCAGCTCTGTTTCTGTTCTGTTTTCTGTGTTGGTTGATTGTTTGTAGTATTCTATATTTTTACTTGTTATTCATTTTTTGTTGTTATCCCCCCCCCCCCCCCCTTGTTGCACTTTGAGATTCTTCGGAATGAAAAGTGCATTATAAATAAAATCTATTATTATTATTATTATTATTAAGTCTAATTGACTTCACAATTTGCTGTTGAAGTCTATGGGGTCACTGTGTCCATTTATTTTACTGTCTATGGCAGCACCCTTCTCAGAAACTGAAGCTTTCGCGCCTCGATCGTCCCCCGGTGACCGGTCCCAGTATAGTTGCCCCTCTGTGTTTTCTAATAGATGCGAGGCAAACTAAACAATAAAATTACACTTCAAATATTTTCCCCCCAAGATTGTTTATGTCATTGAAGGCAGTTATCATCATTAAAGGCATTATCATTAAAGGCATGATTTAATTTCAAGTGTTTGTTTTTAAAATAAGTTTAGTTTTAGTTAGTTATTTGATGCTATAAAAACAGGGGTTGTGACGTCATGATTGACAGCTGAGATTGACATCTTCTCTGAGTGAAGTACTCAGGCACTGAGGCACTAACAGACTTTTTTCAGGATTTTTGGGAGTAGATTGGAGCTTTAGCTTTAGTTTCTACATTTCCATAACTGTTTATTTCACACCAACATAATTACTTGTTCTGCATCTGTGAGAGTGTGGGCAGGCTTTCGATATCGCAGCTGTACTTCCTGCTCTACTTCCTGCTCTCTACTGCGCAACTCCGGTCCCGAAATCACTACTGTGCAAACTTGGTCCCAAGATGTCAGCGCCGTGCAGGCCGCCTGAAAGTTTCAAAACTGCCAAGTGGAAACGGATGATGTCGCGTCCATATTTTTTTACGGTCTATGTTTCAGACGCTCATCTTGGGACCGGAGTCTGCGCAGAAGAGAGCAGGAAGTACAGCCGTAATATCAAAAGCCCGCCCACACTGTCACAGATGCAGAAAAAATCATTATGTTGGTTAATTATCCCGATCGCGAATTAGAAATCCTGATGTGTGGTGTGGGAGGAAAGGCAAAGGTAAATGCGCGCACACTCACGTGAAATGAAATAATATCCAATCAGAAAGCACAGAATACGGAGAACATCAAATAGTCATGAACTGTAAGAAACTCAGACTATAAAAACAATTATTTAAAGTTTATTTAATACGTTTTTCTCAATTTCAAAGAGAAAAATATCTATTTCCAAGAGACACTTGAGAACAATAATTATTTAAAAAAAACATAGCATTGTGATTTTTTTTTTTTTTTTTTACCATTACTCACCTCTAGCTCACTCTGTAGCCTAACATGTACAGACCATGTTCCAGCCGTCTCCACGACGTCACCCAAACCCTTTTCTTTTTCTTTTGTGTGTGAATTTTCGGTGAAAATCATTCCAAACACTATTATCGCAATTTATTCCTGCATATCATCCGCCATGCTTATTCTTAAGTGGGATTTTGCGAGATTTCCTGTGTTTATAGTCGGGACTCTAAACCCGACTATATAGTCTCTATAGTCGGGTTGAAAATCTGTTTGTGTGTGGTGTGCTGTCTTTGTCACATCATGGCACACCTCACACTATAGGAATAAATGGTTAAATATGATTATTTGTCCTTGTGTAGGCTAGTGGTCACATTTTGAAAATCGTATAAGATGTCAAAAAAAATCTTTAGCAATGTTTCCAACAGTTTGACCCATTGAGAGCTGTTTCATTGGTACTTATCGGAAGTAGCCAAAGTACGATGGACCTTGGTCCCACCTTGCCATCTAACTCGAAGATTTTGAATGTGCTGGGAGATATTTTGCAGAGTGCCTTACATTTCATTCTGTACTACCACATTCTTATTGGAATATAGCCCCCCTAAAACATAGATTAGTACATCTAATCTATACCCCCGTTTCCACCAAAATTACCTGGAACAATTTGTACCAGGATGTTTTTTACAGGAACTTTTCTTCCCCCCAAACCTGCAACTGTCTGCATTTCCACTGTGATCTAAAGTTCCGTGAAGAGTGTCCGGTGATGTAGGACTGCACGCAACTGCTCCTCAAGTCAGTGACGGACAGTAATCATTTTTGCGCGACCGCAAAAATGAACAAAAAATGATGACAAAATGTCAACGCTGTTTTCTGCACCAGCTGGAATGTGTTAACTTTAGCCATAGCAACTCTTAACGGCCACCAGGACTAATACAGTATTATAGAAGCTATTTATTTGTTTTAAAGTGTAATAATCATCTCAGAAAAAAAAAATCTTCTGTCAGGCGCAGTTAAAGTAAAAACTGCCTGGGGCAATATGAGCTGTCATTATCTTCATAACTTACGAAATAAAAAGTTTACGCCTCAGAAAAATTAGCTTTCCTCTCGTCAACATGAGTGCTGCGCGCGCTGTCACATCATGTAAGGACGCACACTTATAGTAATCGGTCAGGTCGTTTACATGGTGAAAAATAGACTGTAAAAAATGAATAACGAGTATGGAAGAGATTCAAGCTGTGCTGCTTTTGCTGGTTATGTATAGGTTTAATAAAGAGGTAATTAACAACGACAGAAAAGAGTACTATGGAGATTCAGCAGAATGCAGCATTGTAAATGTAGATTTAAAATGACAATGTATGTTATTATCAGCTATTACGGACATTGCACGTGAGATGGCTGAGACGAACGCGCGCCATCAGACAGAGTGCAAGACTGATATTTACTGAACGTAGACCGAACCTCGCAAAAGACTTTTAAAAATGCCGGTTGAAATAAAATGCTGCGTGAACTCAACCAATCAGCATGTTCAGCGCCCAAGTCCCACCCTCGAAAGTTCCTGAACTTTGAAAAAGTACTACCTCGCAAACAGGGCCGTTTGGAGGGGGAAATATTTACCCGGAACTTCGTTTAGACCCGGTTCCTGCAGTCAAAACACACCGAGTACCACCCAAAGTTCCTGGTTCCTGGGTAAAGTTCCTGCGGTGGAAACGCAGCTTAAACAGTCATTTGATGGGTTGTTTTCGACTTCACTCGCCAAGTTGCGCAACTCTCTAACGTATACGTTAGATACGCTACGCTACCGGTATTTGTGAAACATCTGCCATAGTAGCCTATACATGCAAAAGCTACAAACTGTTGAGTTCAAAAACTGCGCGAATCAGAAGGCACTAAGGTTAAACGGGACGTGATGTCCGTCATACTTGCTTCTGATAAGTACCATTGAAACTTATCTCTCCATGGGTCAAACTGCTGAAAACACTGATAGGTTGTTTCATGTCTGTGAAAGAACTATCCGGCTGCAATTTACTTTGAAACTCTGCCAGTGTTGCCTACTCTCGGGAGACAAATAAGCAACCACAGCTTCAAAAACAAGCCCTAGATTATTTATTACCATCAATATAATTTATGATCAATCATTTATCAATAAATGAGCCTGCAACATTTAAATTGAAACCAGAGCCGAACAGCCCTATACGTTCACTACGCAAGCTGCATAGGGCCCAGCAATTTACTCAAGGCCCCGCCTCCCCCTCGTGTCAAAGCGCGTCAATCCGTGTTAAACATTGATGATAAAATTAAGCGGAATTATCCTTCTGGCCATGAAAAGAGGGGGAAACCACCATGAGAGTGAATTGCAGGAACAGCAATCAGGTAAACTTGTGTTCTCTCCTCTCCAAGTTTGATGACAGCAAATAACAGTAGGCCTACCCTAAAGTTAAGTTGATGTGCATCTCTTCTGTTGTCTTGCTAAGCTGGACAGGCAGGCTATGCATCTCTTGGTCTGTCTAGCTAGCTAATGCCAGCCACTTTCAGGACTGTAAAACTATTTAAGTTTTTTTTTTTTTTTTTTTTTTTTTTTGATAAACGGCAACGGTGTTTGTTTACTGCAGCTCGGAAAGGATCCGCGTCGCGCATGAACATGCGTTCATATGCGCGTGCACGAAACGAAACGTGTATTTTCCAGCAGAAATATCTGTGTGGATACCAGACCGTGATGGTCCTCCTCCTCATCATAAGTGCACATAGGCTACATAACTAGACAATGATATCTAGTCTAAGTCAATGTTTAGTTACAACTCTAAACTACTGCACAAATTATGCAAGATGGAAAGCAATGTATTGACAATTTGACATTGACTATTGATTTACAGGCTATATTAATTTTAAAATGTTGATATTAATTAGCTGGACATACTGGTCAATATGGATGCACATCCCTCAGTAAATAATAACAATAAATCAAATAAATCAAAGTTTTATATTATGCTTTAACATGCATAATATAAAACACAGCATCCTATGGCAAGCCATTTTAGCTTTTATTTATTCACAATTTATGCATTTTTAATGTCAATAAATAAATGTTCACTGTTTACATTGTGAATTATTGATACAAGGTATGGGATTTTTACTAGTAACAATGTCTTTTTGATATCAGGGATTATATGTACACTTGTACAAAAGTGAATTCTTGATATCAACAATGATGTCATCACTCACAGAGATTCTTGATATCTAAATCACTAGTTCACTTGTTAAACATTACAAGAGCCAAGCCATAGTATAAATAGTATTTTATATTTGAAAATGTATAAAAGGAAATCTGGGGGAGCCAGTTTTAATGGGTCTGATGCTGCTTATAAATTGTTTTATCTATAATTTGCAGGTGCTATGCTTAAGTTTGTAAGTAGAGACGATGCTGGATCATCTGCCAGTACAAGCACAGACCACAGACCCAGATGATCCACATCCAGCCTCAGCCAGTACAAGCACAGACCCAGATGATCCACATCCAGCCTCAGCCAGTACAAGCACAGACCCAGATGATCCACATCCAGCCTCAGCCAGTACAAGCACAGACCCAGATGATCCACATCCAGCCTCAGCCAGTACAAGCACAGACCCAGATGATCCACATCCAGCCTCAGCCAGTACAAGCACAGACCCAGATGATCCACATCCAGCCTCAGCCAGTACTAGCACAGACCCAGTACAGCCTGATTCACCAACAGTAAAGCCGTCTTCTTTACCAAGTACTATCTTAAGATATAGAAAATACTCTTTAATAAATATTGTTTGTTTGAACCTCATTCTTTGACTGTTTTGTTCAAAGGAGGTAGGATTGTATTGGGTGCACTAAGGTGTCAGGTGTAACTGCATGGCAATGGCAAATGGTTTAAATAGTTCATTCAACCTACTGTTATTATTAGTAGCCTATATACTTGTTTTTTGTTTTTTTGTTTTTTATAATAGCCAGTAATAATAAATACATTATAAAAATATTTTTTTAATTACATTAGGTGCCTCTCCTCGCTGTTTCTTCTCCATCTCTGTACATTTCTGCTGCATTGTTTGTAAAAAATAAAAATAAAAAAAATGATTCGTCTACCATTAAGTGCAATGTATTGGACAAAACAGCGACCATAAATGTAAAGAAACGAAGCTTGTCATATTTTACCATCAAGCAACCACATTTTTTCAAAATCCGCGACCTGAGATTTTTTAACTCGACTTGCCAAAAAAGAAGCCCAAAGGCGCGTGTTATAGGCGGACTTGTCAACTAGAACTCTGCTCTATCGCTCTATCGATTGATTCTATGCGTAAGCAACCAATGATGCGCTGAAGCTACACAAGGGCCACCCTCCTCATGATGCACATACAATTAAATGAACCAATAAATAAATAAACAATTGCATGTGGGGAATAAAGAAATGTAAAAAGAAATACATGGAAAGAAATGTTACAATGAAAATCTTTTTAAATGTATAAAAGCTGAAAATACTAAATGAAGGGAAAAATAATACATTTTATTTGATTAAAAATTAATCATTCATTTAGTTTTATTTAAAAGTTGTTTATTCTGTTATGTCCTATTGTCATATGCCTTGCCTTGCAGTATTTGTCTTAATTACATATTTTATGTTTATTTATTTAATTATTCATTCATTCGTTTAATTATTTTTAATTTATGCAGGTTTGGTCCTCCATACAAATCTGACATTATTATAATAAAATAAATAACAACTGAGTAGGGTTCTCTCGGACAATGGGCTTCTGTGTGCGCTGATGCTGCTTGCGCGGGCATGTAGATTTATTAATGGGGGTTTAAAAGGGGTCTAGCGACACGTGCAACATGTGAGAACAGGCTGGCTATGTTGCATGAGGGAAGGAAAGATCTAGCCTATTTACAAAAACTAAATCTTGCAGTTCACGTTTTGTGCAAACTGCACAAGAATGGAATTAGCCTATCCATAAGCCTAACACAACGAGATAAATGCGTGCAAGGATGCAGGACCGGTTTCAGAATCAAATTACAAAGGATGGTACAGTGAGACGTTTAAGATTATTTAATTAAAGTCATTTTTTATTAATAATTATTAATAAATAATTCAGATTAATAACAGTCTGCCTTTATATTGCTTTAATGCGTTTTAACAGATCTCTATATAACTCATTGATGCTAATGGGCCGTGAGATGTGAGATGTGACATGTGAGATGTGACATGATTGTAAAGGGAGCGAATTTTGGCTCGCCTTTATATGTAGACATTCCATCATTAATAGCCTCCAAGGCGAGCCAAGAACGCTCCCTTTACAATCACTAAAATGCTGTCGCTTTGTCACATCTCACAACGGCTATTAGCATCAATGAAACTGCCAACAATGGACAATAAATAGCTTAGACTACTTACGTGTCTACGCTTGGTTTGATGATGAGAGTTTGTGCAAGCTCTGCAGTCCACACGATTTCAAGCACATCAACGCCAAAACCCGCCCACTCAAAGAAAGAAAAAAAAACAAGATATGTTTAAGCAGGGGCGGCTGATCTATGGGCGCTGGGGCGCCGCCCCTCCTACCAAGTAAAGAATTAAAATAAAAATAAAAAATTACATTTGAAAAAAACGTAACGTGTTTTATGTGTAGTTTTATGCTCGGCGCCCACACTATCTAACCAATGGAGCGCTGATATGCTATAAAACGTCACTATGATCAATTCAACCAATCAGTGACGCGCAGTAATAATTCTCCGATGGGCGCTTTGCCTCTGCGAATATGAATATGCTTGTTTGAGATGCGCCTTGCCTTGCCTGAAAAAAAGGCGAGACTAGGCGGCTGCAGTGAGGGGAGGAGTGAAAAAAGAGCAGGCAAGCCGGACAGTTCTCTCCTCTCGTAGTGGATCAGACACCTGCGAGATCAGTTGCAGATATCACTCGTGCGCTCTGTTGCTGATAAACTGGATATAATTTAAGTTCTGTTGCTTTTATATGAAAATAAATATTATGAACAAGACACCCAAAGTTTTTGTTATTTATTTCCTTTCGAAAGGCCTGTTTATCAAGCATTTTTATTTTAATTACACACATGTTTTTATATATTTTTATTAATATGACAACAATCACATAACCCACAGAGAGATCGCACTGTCCGAGAGTTTGGGAATATTCACACATAATTTATACACATTAAAACATGATATCAGAGTTTTAAAATCAAATATTTTAGAAAGCAGCCTTACATCACGGTTATTTAAACCAATGAACATTAAGCTGTGTCGTCAGCAAGTCGTTTCCCATCATGCTTTTGTTCAGCGCAGTCGGTGAAGAGCAACTGCGCTCGACTGCAGAATCCGACACGTCCGCCTTGCCATCGCGAGAGATTTTTGACATACGTCGGCATGACATCAGAGCAAGGCGGACCGCCCTTGGACACATTTCTAACTGGCATGCATCTCGCGTTGATCACCAGTGATCGGTTCTGCCAAGGGGGTAATCTAGCGCTCGGAAAGCGTTCCACCCCTAGGGGCTGCCATTGCTAACCAAGCCATCACCTGCTGTTAGCATCCCATTGACTCCCATTCATTTTTGAGTCACTTTGACAGTGAATAACTTTACATCTGAGACGTTTAAAGACACGTTTAAAGACCCATTGTTTATTTCTAAAGAAACACGACAATGCATAAAAGGCTCCGTTACCTTGTATCTTACACTATCGTCCCGCAGAAGCTGTTTTTGTAAAAGTAGGCTAACGATTGCGTCATAACCAACGCGACTCTGTCGCACAGTTGAGAAATTACCGTATAGACCTGAGGAGACGCTCGCAGGCAATCTTTTACTGTCTATGAGACAGTCGGGGGGACGTGGAGACATTAAGTCTGACGAATCGTTTGTAAACAAATCTCCAGTCGATGCTGGATTCGGATCCAACAGGAATGGTGCAACACACTTATGTGAGTAAAATGTCTGTTTATATGTAATAGTATTGCATTGTTATAGATCGTTTTGGTTATGTGTACGTGTCTAACAGAACATACCTTTAACACGCTGGACTCAGACACGTCACAGACAGTCAGACACAGACAGTCGCAAAGCCCGGAAGGCCGATGAATCTCATATTGATCTGTGCTGTTGTCTCTCTCGACTTGACATTTAAGGATGGCGCGCATGCACGTGTGTGCGCGTGGTTCACACGTATATCGACCAATCGTGTGGGCTATGGGTAATATAAAAATAATAGTTCAATCAGTCGCAGGTGGATGAGAAATAAAACATTGTGTTTGTTTGATAAAGACCTTTATAAGCCCTGTGATTAAGAAAATCATTCCGGTTGCCACTTCTCCCTCATTCTCTCCTCTCCCTGAACTTACAGGGGAGCTTAAACTCATTAAATATGCAAATCTTATCCAATCCTAGCCGTGGGCGTTTACTTCCAAGTCTCCAGTGCGTATTTGTATTTCCATGGTAATCCCTTGCCTCATCTGTCACTAAAATTAAATTTTATATATATAAAATTATAAATGTGAGAAACAGGGAGAGGCATAGGGAAGGTTTTTAATATTATCAATGAAAGTTCACAATGTTGATTTGTTGGATCCATAATGTGCAATGTAACATGAGCAGTAATGTATCAAACCCTCCTACAGAGCCTGAAGCAGAAATGTTATTGTGGAATACAAAAAAAAAAGAAAAAAGAATGAAAGCTTAGAAATAACAACAACATGTAGTAGAGATATGGCTGCCCTGGTTTATTGCATTAGGAATGAGAGTTCACAATGTTGATTTGTTGAATCCATAATGTGCAATGTAACATGAGCAGTAATGTATGAAACCATCTTACAGAGCCTGAAACAGGAAGAACGAAAGATTAGAAATAACAACAACATGTATTAGAGATATCCCATTGCTGCCTCGGTTTATTGCTTTATAGAGGAATGAGGCACACTGCTCTCATCATATGCTGTGATTCATGCTTTATTTCTGCAGGTGGGCTGCCCCAGTAACTCATGAACCAATGGTGTGAAATCATGCTTGAGATTATATTCCAAATGCAATTTTAATGGAAACATCATAATAGAGTCTCTAGATGCCTCTCTGCTGGTTTTTTATTTTTATTTTTTTTTATAATGCAGATATGCATCAAAGTCTATAAAGGACACATTTAATGGGTGTTGTGACTCGGTGAAGGTTCTGGTGAGATAAGCTCTTTTTCGGGAGCGCTCTTGTTCATATGGTGATAATTAATAGGCTCTACATATGGACTCTCTCTCTCTCTCTCTCTCTCTCTCCCTCTCTCTCTCTCTCTCTCTCTCTCTCTCTCTCTCTCTCTCTCTCTCTCTCTCTCTCTAAGCAGGGCAAAGGGTGAGCCCTTTGGCCTGAGCCCTACCATAAAGGAACTGTATATAAGAAATGTATTTCAATTACTATAAAATGGCCCTGATATGTCACTAGACATTAAATCATGTTAATTTCAAATTCTTATATCACTGAACAGTAGTCTGGCCAGGATATTGTCATTTAAAAGTTGTTGTTGCAGCCCTCAGCTGATGTTGATATTGACATGCTGAAGCTCCATCCTCCACCTATCGACCAATCATAGGTGGAGGGCGGAGTGTTTAGGTAGTCAGTAGTGTTTAGGTATCTGGGTTGCCAGCTCTGCTCTAGTTACCACAGCTGCTGCTACAAACATTCCTGCTGGATCCTGCCGCTTATCTGGCAACCTCGAGTCAGAGGGGGAGGGGGAGAGGGGATACACCACTCTACAGTCATTTGAAAGGGATTGCAATACCAGTTTTGGCCACAATCTTACATACACTTCCTTTAATTGCAAATATGGGGTCACTGCGATACAAAAGTGGGCGTTTCTAAATTTGTGGGTGTTTTCAAACTGATCTGACCCCACCCCTAAACCTACATCCACATCCACGTCACCCACACTGTGACGTGGGCACAGTGGAAAACTCCTCTCTTTATGGCCTCGCCCACTGATCTGGTAACTCCTATTACTATCCTACAGCGACTCACAATTCTCCAATGTAAATGCACAACAAAAACAACATTCAGAGGCAATAAATACTACAGGCAATACTAATGTCTTGTGTATTTTAAGCTAGTCAATCAACATTAGAGCACCATCATCAGGCTGAACAATACAAGGACATTACACATCTGCAAAGTGTGCAGTGATTAGAATAGTTTATCAAAAATGTTTATCATAAAGTAGTGCTACAACCCAGGATTCGCTACTGATAGAGATTTGTTTTAATACTATTTTAATTCAGCTATTTTAAAACTAGTTTATCCCCTAAACTTACCTCTAATAAAACTTTATGCATTTTTACATTTTATAAGCTGTTTTCCTCATTAAGACCAAATAATTTTACCATAAGTTTAATAATGTCTGGTATTGGCATCCTTTTGGATGGAAAATGTAGGCTATTATTATATTCCTCTACTTAGTACACTAACCCTACACCTGAACCTTCCCCTCTCAGAAAACACTGTTCTTTTAGATTTTTAAAGAATATAATTTGTCTACTTTCAGCTTGTTTAATGAGGACCAAAAAGGTCAAACTTGGTTGTATACAAGCACACACAGAGAGAGAGAGAGAGAGAGAGAGAGAGAGAGAGAGAGAGAGAGAGAGAGAGAGAGAGAGAGAGAATTGATATAACTTTTTCATGATGATTAGTGATTCAAAGTGCTTTACATAAAAAGGATAGCCTAGAAATCTAGACGCACCCTAGGAACTCTCAATACCATTCTGAGCTGTGTTCCTCAAAATCTGGACGGCCCAATCACATCATGTATAGAATCGGCGGGCGGGGCCATAATGACGACGACCGAGTTGCGTTTGCGTGCTTCTAGTAAACACAGAAACTGGCGAACGGCGGCGGTCTTTCGAATCAGCTCTGACCGCGACTCTGGAAGCTTTTCTCTGAGAAAAGAACAAAGAGCGGCACTGAAGTCATTCTTAAAAAGGGAAGATGTGTTCGGAGTTTAGCTGACCGGATACGGCGAAAGTTTAATCAGTCAGCGAGCTCTGCTTCACCTTCGTTGCTCTGGTTGGTGTAGCGCTATCCTATCGCGTGCAGAGGGAGTTTGAAAGACAACCGTTTATCCGCCCCTCGGATTGAGCCCTGTCTATGGTGAGTTTCCAGACCAAACATCTTGATGTGGGTCTGGCTTGTCAGGCTATAAAAAGGATGCACAGCCTATAGGAAATAAGAATGACAATAAAAACAGAGAATAAGACCAGGGGGTATTCCAGAAAGGTTATGTGACATATCCGGGTATGTTTAAGAGTAAGTTAGTGGATAACTTCAACTTTCGGTTTCAAAAAGCTTTCAGGGTATGAATGGCAGCTCACTCTCTGAACATGAGAGCGGGTTATGTTTCAGGGTTAGTTTGCTTAAGAGGTATTTAAATGTGTTTTATATAATTCATATATTTATTAATATAACCAAATTTGTTTCAGTTATATAACATACAAGGTTATATATTAATTTTAAAGAATTTCAATAAAAAATAAATAAAAATAAGTTTACATGTTAATGCAATTCAAATATATTTATTTTATTGTCATCTCACACATGGATCTGAACAGTTGAATCTGTTGAAAAATATTGTAGGTTGGGCTGTTTTTTTACCTGGGGTCGGAGGGTTCTCCCCCAGATTTTTTTTATTTCGTAGATGTGATTTCCTGCATTATGGTGCTTTGAGGCCATGTTGCCTATACCAATAAAAGAACTCAAACCAGTCAATACCAAAAGACAATATTTAACTGCAATGTAGAAATCAACAGTTTCACACTTCACAGGTAACGATAATGAACAAGTTTATTATGTTTATTAAGCTCCGTGTCCAGATAGAAAAAAGTGCAAACGCATAACGATAAATTATAATGGGGAATAAAACAATCTCTAATCTTTAATGTTCACTGTAGACAAATGGGCGGATAACAGTGTTATCCATTATCTGTTTGTCTGGAGGCAACATTCTTGAAGTGAACTTGAAGTATGAGAAGAAAGATGAGTTTGTAGTCACACTGGGGTGGTCCCAAAGAGTTCTAAGCATGCGGCTGTTCAGACTTTGCTTAAAAAAAAACAGAGACTGGATGATAATGGGGTTGTAGTAACTATCGGCCTATCTCTAAGCTATAATTTTTAGCAACATTTTTTTTTAAAAGTCTCAATTGATGCAACTAAGTTATTAGAACCTTTTCAATCTGTCAGCCTTGATAAAAGTCATTTTTAATGTCATTTTACTTGCAGCTGATGTCGGTAAAAATGCTATATTGATCTTATACTTGATCTTAGAGCTGCCTATGTCACCTTGTTATCCATGACGTTCTTATCTGGCATTTAGAACATTTATTTTGTATCAAGGGGACAGACTTACGGTGGTTTAGTTCATACCTTAAAGAGGTCTTTCTCTTTAGAGTTATAGGTATTTTCTTCATCTTCTGCCCCTATTGTTAGTGGAGTTCATGCATTTATCAATTCATGTTTGGATTACTGTAATTCTTTGTATCTGGGTCTTCCTCAGTCGTCACACGACTCCAGATGGTGCAGAATGTAGCTGCAAGGCTGCTGACCGGGACAAAGAAGTATGAACATTTGATCCTAATTTTGGCTTCACTACATTGGCTGCCGATCTGGTTTAGAATTCAATTTAAACTCCTGTTGTTTGTTTTAAAGTTGTTAATGATCGAGCTCCATATGCTATTTTAAATATTTTCTTACACAGTCATCATCAAGATCTCTAAGATCTTCAGACAATGCTCTTTTATCCATCCCACGCTCTCGTTTAAAAACTAAGGGAGACAGAGCTTTTTCTGTTGCTGCCCCCGGCCGTCTCTGGAATCAATTGCCCCCATCCGCCTTGCACCTTCCAAAGGCTACTACTTTTAAGCAAAATTGAAAACGTATCTTTTTTCCCTAGCATTTTAATAGTATTATATTTCTTTCTGACAGTTTTTTTGGTTTGTTTATTTATTGTTTTTCATGTTGTTTTTATTTATTTATTTTATTCTATCTTTATTGTTTTAGTCTGTATTTTTTCTTTACTCTGTACAGCACTTTGGATAGGGTCCGTGTACTTTTACGTCCATTCGTTTTTCGATTTAAAGGTAGGCTAGGTAAGAATGATCTAAAACCCTTTAGTCCAAATTTGTTTAAACTTTCTTTATATGTCAATAAATAATTAAAATGTAAGTACCCTGAAAAAGAGAGTATAAAAGTCGAGTGACTCTAGACTTTTTAATCTGCAATAAACACCGCTCATTATTTTCGTTCGGGACGAAACACGTAATTGGCTTGGGCGACTGTCACTCTCTCTCGCTACCAGGCTACCACCCCTTTTGCTACAGGATCTGCCCACATGCGCGCAGCACTAAATCTAGGAACAACATTCAAAATGAACAGTGACGGGTTTTACAATCAGCAAAGGCAAACAATGCAAAAAAAGGAAGACAGTACAAGAAAAGGCAATGGACAAAAAGTTTTTGGATAAACAAAGAAATCAAATGCGAGTAAATATCGGCGAGAACTGAGACCTCAAGGGGCTGAAAAAACAATTTTTTTGCTTTATACTGAAAGGGTAATTCTGAAATCCACTGCTGTTTCAATATACCTGTATATAGTACATATATCCTAATTAACTTCATAATCAAAGCCTTAATCAATATTTATCTTCCTGTATATATATATATATATATATATATATATATATATATATATATATATATATATATATATATATATATATATATATATATATATATATATATATATATATATATATATATATATATATAATAATTCTTTCCATTTATGATTTTGCTTTAGTGTCTTGTTTTCTTAAGTGTGTATTTGGTCTCTAAGGAGTGACTGAGGGTCTGGCCTAGAGATGTGTGATGCGTCACTAAACACTTGCAACAAGGTCGTGTGTTTGGATTTTTGAGGCATCACACACCCCTAACATGTCAGGAGTGCAGTAACGGGGTTTGCTCACTTAGCCCGGCTTCCAGAGATGAAATATGGATGTCTTTCATTTAATTTATTATGTTTTATTCCTTTTATATTTCATTTTACTGAAACACTAAAGACTCAAGATGAGTACTATTGTCTGTACCTCTCACTGAGAGAAAGCACATGCTATCAGCATGCTTTGGAGAAATGTTTTGTTTATAATTAAGATGTTCTCAACCTTGGAGGAAACCAGTATTTTCAGGAGTTTGTGTGTGTGCGTACCAGATCTGTGCAGGCCTAATGTTGGAGATGGACATATCTGCAGAAAACGCCAGACTTGAAGATGCTTTTCGGTGGCCTATGAGGTCACTGTGATGTAATTCTGGTTATCGGGCGACGACTTGTCTATCTAGTTTGGTATGTGCTTCTATCTGTCTCTGTGTGGAAAGTTGCTACATTGCATTTTATCTGCGCCAATCAGAATGATGTGGATAGACCTTGAAAACTGTATAGAATTAAATATGAACTAATTCATAAATTTTATTTGTATATTTAGTTGAATAACTTGGATCATGATTTTAGTGTCCCCAACTGAGCAAGCCAAGCCAAAGGCGACAGCGGCAAGGAACCAAAACAGCATCAGGGCATGATGGAGAAGGAAAAAAAACTTGGGAGAAACCAGGCTCAGTTAGGGTGCCAATTCTCTTCTGGCCTATTATTAAACAGTGTATGATTATTATTCTGGCAACCTTACAGGTCATTAATCATATTAGATAGGAATATTCAACATTTGGGTATCACGCAAGAGACAGGTTCATTTAGGATGGCACGTCGATAAGAGTAAGAATACTTGAAAGGTCAGAGTTATTGCGGAGTTATACAGTCGTGGTCAAAATTGTTGGTACCCCTGGTAAATATGATCAAATATGGCTGTAAAAAAATAATCTGCATTGTTTATCCTTTTCATCTTTTATTTAAAAAAAATCACAAAAAGCCAACCTTTCATTTAAGTAAAATAATTGAAAATGTGGGGTAAATCACATTGTGAAATAAATGCTTTTCTCTAAATTGGCCACAATTGTTGGTACCCCTGGAATTTTAAAATATCTCTGAAGTATATTTACATTAATATATTTTTTTAGCACACTAGGGTGACAAGGAACATGAAATTGTCCAGCTATGATCTCTTGTTTCACAGGAGTATAAATATAAGGAGGCATAAAAGCCAAATTACCTTCATTTCAATCATTTATCAGAATGAGTGAAACCAAAGAATATAGTTCTGATGTGCAGCAAAAGATTGTTGAGCTTCACAAAATAGAAAGCGGCTGTGGGAAAATAGCTAAAGCATTGACAATCCCCATTTCCACCATCAGGGCAATAACTAAGAAGCTCCATTTAACTAAAGGTGTTACAAATCTGCCTGAAAGAGGACGTGTGTGTATATTGTCCTAATGCAAGACGTGGAGGAACGTTTGAGTGCACAAAGACTCTCCAAGGATCACAGATGGAGAATCGCAGAGATTAGTTGAGTCTTGGGGTCAGAAAGCCTAAAAAAAAAATTCAAACAACCCCTACATCACCACATGTTGTTGGGAAGGGATTCAAGAAAAATCCTCCTCGCTCATCCAGAAACAAACTCCAGCATGTTTAGTGGTCAAACACGACTGGAAAGTCAAAAGGGACCTGCTTCTGTGGTCAGATGAAACTATAAAATAGCTTTTTGGCAGCAAATCTACCAGATGGGTTTGGTGCAAAGTAAATATTGTTCTTTGGCACTCTTGCACCAAGTTTGTTTGGGTGGAGGCCATCTTATTTAAACAGTTGTCTGTCTTGGACTAGAAAAGACTGAAGTTGTCAATAAAGTTTAAGAAATGTAAGCAAGTGAAACATATCTATAAGAAGAAGAATTATAACCTATAATAACTTTTTTAGGTGTATTGATAGGGCAGAATAAATTAGACCAGAATGAAACATTTTGAAGTTTTTGTATGCATGTATACATGTCATGTGCACTGAATTAATTTCATAGTGAAAGGAGAAACTGATACATGTACAGGTGCCAAACATAACAATTTCAGACAACAATTCAAAAGGATGTTATAGGACTATGTATATGGATTACTATGGGGTTGTCTTGTATTAAGGATTTCTGAAATGCAAAACTTATTTGTGAGATAAAAGCCAGCCTTCTTCAGTGCAGCACAATCACATCGAAACTGATGTCTCAGACGTGAAAGAACAAAAAACAAGGAATTAAAAAAGAGCTGTCATTTATTTTATTACTGAGGCAATCATGACCCCTAGTGTTTACAATTGCCAGGCAAGAATCAGCTTTCCTCAACAAACAAAAAAAACATTAATAATTTATTTAATAAATATCTCCGTATATAATATAAAATAATAATAAAATATAATATTGTAACCGAGAACAAAAACAATGATTTAAAAAGAGCTGTAATTAATTTTATTACTGAGGCAATCATGACGCCTAGAGTTTACAATTGCCAGGCAAGAATCAGCTTTCCTCAACAACAACAACAACAACAACAAAAACACACTAATAATTCAGTTAATAAATATCTCTGTATTTAATATAAAATAATAACAAAATAATATTGTAACCGGCAAAAAAAAAAAAAAATGCTTAGATTAATGTTGCATTAGCATGATATCGGAATCATCTTAAATAGTTTCCCAGTTAAAGAAATTGGACATTATCGCCCTCTCAAGTCAAAATTTCAATGTGATGAGCTCGTAATAACGACTTCAGAAATGGGATGTACGTTTTTTTACAGTCTATGGTTGGGACACATCACGTGAAGGTGGCATAACTGTCAGTAATGCTGCCTTCACGTGCTTTCGAAAATTCTAATAAAACACTAATAAAATCACACCTGCCGCTGCAGTTCTCGTTACAATGTTTAAAGTTTATGGCACACCCATCTCTGGAATTTGTGTATTAAAATGATTATTTCCGAACTTCCCAGTGGTAATACGACATCAGATGGCGTTCATGTGCATTTTTTGCTTAGGAAACTCGTATTTACGATCATTCCGATAGCACGTGAAGGTAGTATACATAAAGACTGTAAAAAAAAAAAAAATTACCAACGGACCCGTCTTGTCCAATCATGTAGTTTCACGATCTGAAAATTGTGTTGCTGCACGAGGGTGTGTGGCAAAAATCTGACCAATCAATGAGCACATACTAAGTTAGAATCAACCAATCAACTTTAACCTTACGAATAGGCTACACTCTTTTCGCGGAAGTTGACGTTGCTAAACACCCGGGCAAGCATTTCTGATCATATAC
Source organism: Pseudorasbora parva (assembly GCF_024679245.1). Taxonomy (NCBI): domain Eukaryota; kingdom Metazoa; phylum Chordata; class Actinopteri; order Cypriniformes; family Gobionidae; genus Pseudorasbora; species Pseudorasbora parva. The sequence goes on from NC_090174.1 coordinate 47,895,703, forward strand.
ATAATTTATATTGAGAATAACACGTCAATAGCCCATAAGGTATGTAACGTTATGTCTGAACATTTTTGTCTTGTTTTACATATTATAAAGGATGTAACTAGCCGCCGGTTTTAGGGTTTGGCGAAAGTCTTTATGTAGAAATGTATGAATGATGTAAGGCTTGTCTTAAACTGTTGTATAACTGTTTATCTTATTTTATCTACAATTGGGAGATCTTTTAGTTGGCAGGTGTAAAAATATCTAGTTCTACAATATTATTAGTATTGACTTATTGTGTTATAAAATAAATAAAATGTCAGTGTGTTCAAAACGCCATATAAGACAAGTAACGTTATACATTTCAAAAACTGGTTATTTGCTTAAAAAAATTATCATATTTGTGGCCTCTGCTCACCATAAGTACATGTTACTCTTGTCATCAGATTACCAAATATTTACAATAATTTATGTTGTGGGTACAAATCACTGGACATAAGAAGGAAACATTCAGACTATTTAATAAACTATCCGAATCACAAGATCCAGTTGACTCACATTTCCCTCTAAGGAGAAATAAATAAAATTGTATTGATTTAACATTTTGGACCAGTTTTACAGACAGGGCTTAGAATAAGCCATGATTAGGCCTTAGTTTAATTAGGACATTTAAGCAGCTTTTATAGACGTGCCTTAGAAAACTTGAGATGAAACGATCGCACTGACATGTTTTAAGATATGTCAGTGCAAGTTGCTTTCATGCACTTTATTCTGGGTTTAAGTCTTGTCTGTAAACCAGGGGCTAATGTCTTAACCTTCTCTCCCCTTTTTTTCTCACAGCTTTTCAGACTAGAATGTCAGACATGTGGCCTGAGAAATCCGGATTCCTTGATTGATGGCAGCCCTAGCAGTATTACGTCATGCCAGCAGCAGTCCTCTGCTCTGGAGTTGGGGACCCATTCTTTTTGCCCTCTTGGGATCTGTATTTCTTCTGTTGCTGCCTTTAGTGGGCGTAGAGGAGCAATGCTGTTCCACGCTGAAGGGTATTGCTCTTCTGCGCTGCCAGCTGTGGGGGGGTATCCAGCGGCCTGTAGTGCACACAACCAGCCTGACTGTCCCCTTCACAGCGCTAGACCTCCTGCCACAAAAAGTCAAGCCCAGTAAAGGTACAGTTGAAGATGCTGCTAACTTTTTTTGATTGGGTGCCTGAATGCCGTTGTGGCAACATGACTTGGGACACTGTACAAATTGTGAATAAAAACAGAATGCAATTTAATATTTTATTCATAATACAACACGGATGACATATCAAATATTTAAACTGATAGAATTTATAATTTTAAGGGAAAAATAAGTTCATTTCCTGGCATTAACACCTCAAAAAAGTTGAGACAAGGCCATGTTTACCACTGGCTGGTGTAATGGTGTGGGGGATGTTTTCTTGGCACATTTTAGGCCCCTTAGTGCTAATTGGGCATTGTTTAAATGCCACGGCCTACCTGAGAATTGTTTCTGACCATGTCCATCACTTTATGACCACCATATACCCATCCTCTGATTGCTACTTCCAGCAGAATAATGCACCATGCCACAAAACTCAAATAATTTCAAATTGGTTTCTTGAACATGATAATGAGTTCACTGTACTAAAATGGCCCCACAGTCACCAGATCTCAACCCAATAGAGTAGGGGTCCTCAATCTAGTTCCTGGAGGGCCACTGTCCTGCAGATTTTAGCTCCAACCCCAATCAAACACGCCTGAAACAACTAATCAATGCTAATCAATGCCTTTATAGGCACGTAGAATTAAGGCAGTTCTGAAGGCAAAAGGGGTCAAACACAGTATTAGTATGGTGTTTCTAATAATCATTTAGGTGAGTGTATTTTTCAAGTCTAAAAAAAATATATATATATGTTTGTCAGATTTACAACAATTAGGCATAACATTATGACAGGTGAATTGAATAACACTGATTATTTCTTCATGGCACTTAGTGGGAAGAGTGGTGAACCGTGACAGGGTAATGGCTCATTGTTGCTCATTGATTAATGTGGGAAGCAAAGGCTGGCCCCTGAGGTCCGATCAAACAGATGAGTTACTGTAGCTCAGTTTCCTCAAGAAGCTAATGCTGGTTCTGATAGAAAGGTGTCAGAATACACAGTGCATCACAATTTGTTGTGTATTGGGCTGCATAGCTGCAGAACTGTCAGGGTGCCCATGCTGACCCCTCTTCACCACCGAAAGCAGTGAAACAGTGAACATCAGAACTGGACCACGGAACAATAGAAGAAGTTGGCCTTGTCTGATTAATCACATTTTCTTTTACATAACTTGCATGGCTGGGTACGTGTCACTTACCTGGGGAACACATGGCACTAGAATGCTATATATATATATATATATATATATATATATATATGTATATGTATATGTGTATGTATGTATGTTGTGTATATGTGGGGGGGGGGGGGGGGGGTTAAGTTTTTTTTTCTAAAAACATTTAGCTTTAATTTATGTTTATTTTATTGTTCTTATTGAATTTCCTGTTCTGTAGATGCGTTTAAAATAGTGCAAGTAAAAAAAAAAGTGCAAGTTTCCAAACAGCATTTATTTTTTGAATTTGTTATTGTAATGTGCTTCCATCTCATCTAGCTTTTTGAATGTTTCTCAGACACAAACTCATTAGATCATCGCAATCAGATTTAAAAGCAATTCACTGTCTTAAATTCAGATTAAATATGACTGAAAAAAAGGAAACTTACTTTTAAGACAAGTGATAGTGCCTATTGATTATGCATCTCCCAGCCGGAATGTCATATTGTGTAACGCTGACCATCTGTTTATTTACAGAGACTAAGTTGGAGGCAAAGGCGGCTCTCCAGCAGGCTTTGGAGATGAAGAAAAATGGAAAGAAAGAGAAAGCTCACAAGCTGCTCGTCCATGCGCTCAACATGAACCCTGAGTTTGTGGAGGCGCTCACTGAACTGGGAACCATTCTGGAGGAGGAAAAAGATGTTGTTCAAGCTGACCACCTCTACACCAAGGCCCTCACCCTCTCGCCTTGCAACGAGAAGGCTCTGGTGAGCAGGGATCGCACACTCCCTTTAGTAGAGGAAATAGATCAACGCCACTTTGGAATCATCGATGGAAAGGTGCGACGTCTCATGTCCATCCCCAAGGGCAACTCTGCCTTGCGTCGGGTCATGGAGGAGACCTACTACCATCATATTTACCACACCGTTGCTATCGAAGGCAACACCCTCACTCTTTCGGAGATTCGCCATATTATTGAGACCAGATATGCTGTACCAGGTAAGAGTCTTCAAGAACAGAACGAGGCAATTGGCGTAGATGTAGCTATGAAGTACATCAACACCACCCTGTTGTCCCGTGCTGGGGACATCACTGTTAATGACATCCTAGAGATTCATCGGCGCGTTCTAGGCTACGCCGATCCCGTCGAAGCCGGGCGTTTCCGTGCTAGCCAGGTGTTCGTTGGACATCACATCCCACCGCACCCGCAGGACTTAGACAGGCACATGCAGGAGCTGGTGCAGTGGCTGAACTCTGAGGAAGCGCTGCATCTACACCCGGTGGAGTTTGCCGCTTTAGCGCACTATAAACTGGTTTATGTGCATCCGTTTGTGGACGGGAACGGACGGACTTCCCGACTGCTCATGAATTTAATTCTAATGCAAGCCAGTTATCCACCAATCACCATTCGGAAAGAACAGAGGGCGGAGTATTATACCGCCCTGGATACAGCCAATGAGGGCGACGTTAGGCCCTTTATTCGATTCATTGCGAAATGCACCGAAATTACACTTGATACACTACTGATCGCCACAACTGAGCATGCAGTTGGGCTGCCCGGGTCTAGTAATCATGCCTGCCCTGACTGTAAACACACCATACCTGTGCGTGGCTGAAATGCATGTTGATGGAAAATAATTGCACATGCATGTAAATTGAAGTGCCATATGGTCCATATCAGCCTCTGAAATAAATCACTGTCCAACCTTATACTGCTAGCTTGGGACCTACAGTACATAGACAAATTGTGGATCCATATTAAGGTGTTTTGTGTGTGCGCGTGTTTAGTGTCGTTAGAATCATTATAAATCCTATGTTTGTTTTTTGACCTTTTAAAATGTCCATGTTTTACCCAGTTTTAAATTTGAAAAGGTTTCCTTTATATTGACTTAATAGTGAGTTAATGATAATGCAGCATACATGAGCTCTGCTGTCTGTATGGGAACAATATTCATAATCATACTTTTGGTATTTATCTGTATAATTAGATTTTTTTCTATAGTCTCAATCCACATTTAAAAAGAACAGGTCTATGAAATACTGAAAAATGGCAGTTCCATTTAATTTTGCGTTAGTTTTGATTTTCAGGCACTACCAGCTAAAGTACATTTATTGCGAACTCTACAGTTTGTTGGACACATCTCTCTTTGCATAAGGCTAGCTGGCAGGCTACAGTAAAGAAATATGTTCAAAAATGATTTTCTGTCAAACTCTGTTTGAGTAATAGTTAAACTTTGCCATTACCAAGAGCATAATCCCAGGTTTTTTTTTTTACTTTCACAACTTTCTTTTAAGGTTTATTTTAAAAGGTCATTCCATTTGAAATGTAACTGAATTACATTTTCTTCTTTTGTGGTATGATTAATCAGTCATGTATAATGCCAAAAATATAATTGTCCACAGCTGTTCAAAATGTTATTTCAGAAGAGTGTTGAAATGTTTTATTTTACAGTGTTAAGGATTTTTTTTTTTATCAACATCTTTTAGTTTTGGGTGTGCCACTATTTTCAAGCACTTTAGTTTGATCTATTTAAAGGTAGTTTTAATTTATTTTACTACTTCTAAAAAGCTATTTTTATCATCTGTAATAAATTATTGTGCAACTTCTTATTTAGTGTATTTATGCCTTAATTGACTTTCTTTTCATATGCAGGTTAATAGTATCTGCTGTTGTGAAATGACCTGCTGATAAACAGAAAAATGGCAGTACTAAAGATCAAACCAGTCCACTTTTAAACAAAGCTCAAAATGTATTTTATTGTTTTTATTTAATAATGTATTTGATAGGGACAGATACCACCAACATAGATCATTTAAACTAAACAATCTCATGTCTGTATCACAGTGTATATAGCCAAAGGCTAATTTGCAACACTTTTCTCTAGAAGGGCCTTTATCAATCACAAACAATAAATACAAAAGAGTATCTAAAAACCGATTCATACATTAATAAAACTCAAACAATAATACTCTATAACTTCCAAACACACAATACAATCACAATATTATAAGTGAGTACAATTCTGATTTATCTTTAGTCATGTCTTAAGTCTGGAAGAAAATATTTTAAAGTCAGGAATAGTTTTTATAGCAGGTGGCAATAAATTCCAGCGCTTAGAGCTTCTAACAGAAAAAGCTGTCTGACCAAAACTAGTCCTGCAGTATGGAATTTTACAATCATGGTATGTATTGCTTATCTTTACTGCTGTTCAGTTTCTCCACAAATTTACTTAGCGGTTCAGGCGTTAAATGATTAATACAGTTATACAATAATTTAAAAAAACTAAACAAATCTATCAAAACTCATTAAATTATATTTCTTAAGAATAGCAGTGATGATATCGAATCAGTTCTTTGTCCATGATTTTAATTGCACTATTATATTATGAACTTATACTTCTAATTACAGTAGGAGCAGCCTGTGCTCATGGCTGTTACGCAATATGAAATATGAGAAAATACCATAGTGTGCATGTACAACAGCGCTGCCTGGTTTGGAATGTAATTTCTAATTAATCTAAAACAATTATGTTTACTTTGTATTGTTCTTGAAATGTTCTTTATATGTTTATCAAATTTAATCAATGAGAACACAAATATCACACAAGTCATTTGGTTGACAACCACATACATTTAATTGCTTCATTAAACAATTTAGGCCTTAAAACAAAAAGGAAAAATAAAACCATATATGTACGTACATTTTGAGCAACACAGGATCTACAACAGGAACATTATTATAAATTATTGTGAGTGCCTAAGATGACACTGATGTGGTAAGTAAAATTGACCAATCTTTAATCAAATTGATAGTTAACCAAATCAAGAAAGTGCACATTTCTTCACATGTATCTTGTTTTTTTGTTTTTGTTTTTAATGTTGAACAAGACATTGCAACAGCACTTTTTTTTCCCTCAATCACTACTTTAGGCCACTGTGGTGATCAAACGTAAATATATAGAGCTACTTTTTTTCTTCTTTTTTTTATTTATTTTTAACTTCATTCAAAATATACAAATGTTTTACAAAACTATGGCCAACCACTGAGGGGTGTGAACAAGAATCAAACACATTCAAAAGAACAATGCAGGAGGGAACTGTCTAGTGTAGAACACTGCAGTTAAAAAATATATCAGCTTAACGTTTAATAGTGGATGAAATACACAAGTCCATCATTGCCATCAAAACCAGTAAATAATACTAATATCCAGGACATTTTAGATGATATGTTCTGTGTATATACAATACAGTATATGATGGGTTCACAATCAGGTGAACTCATAGTGGAAGGTTCTAGCGATATACAGCTGCATAGATTCAACTTCAGGAAAGGTCCAAACAGGTAGTAAAACTATCACGCTCCTCAGCCAGTGCTTTGAATATGACCATGTTCGCATGTGAACTCAGGTTCTATACTGAATGTTGAACTGAATCTGGCTGTGGAGTGCAAGCTTTAACCTTCAGACCATTATGGAATAAACAAGGTAAGGCAGGTTTATAAGCTGTGTCAGCAGTTAAACATGATTCTAGGGCAGCGCTTGGAGGAAATACAAAAATGTGTGATAAAACTCTGCAAATAGAATCTATTAATTTCCAGGACAGGACAGTGCACAGCTTTTAATTCAAGCGCTGCAGTCTAATAAACACTTAAGTTGAACCTCTTAATGATAAATGTGTTGTTGGCAGGGTGCTGGGTTTTATTTGCTGAAGATATCATCTATTACCCCATTAAGTCTTCATTTAGAGCTTTTATGAAGACATTACAGAAGTATGCTGTAAATCTACAAAAGCAAAATGGTTGAATTTCAGATGATCGTGGTACTGCAAATAAATTATTTATACAACATGCAGTTCAGATAATATGTCAAATAAAGGTAGATCTTTATTTTTTTGTTTGCCTTTAACAAGGCAGAGGTGCAGGACGCATCTACAGATCAGCTGCCCCAAAAGGGACCTATTGCGAAATGAAGCTGCGTTGAAACTTATGATACATGTATCTTCATATTAAATGTTCTTGCATATATACCTTTTAAAACAATGGTTCACGTCATGTTTTAACATCCTGTTAAAAAAATACTTGCTGACAAAATCTGAAATCTATCCCCAAAATCCCTTTCTTTATTACTAAGAATTAAAAGAAAACAAAACAGCTCACATCTCTGTGGATGAGGTGTTAAAATAGTTTAACTATATCTGGGGTTGTCTCATATTTACAGAAAGTAGGCTAAATTAAAACGCTGTTTCTCCACCGGACTTTGTAAGGACACAGCATGGCTTTCTGTCAGAAGGCAGGTATTCTTGTGTTATCTGCATACGATTTCACTTTTTGAGAAGCATCCTGGCAAAGTCCTCATTGGACAGTGACTTGGTTTGCGTGTCCAGGCTTGCAGTTCCAGGTCCTCCATGCACTCCATCTGTCACTGTGGCATGTGGTGCAGAAACGGTCCCATTCTCCGCTTTGGCATCTGGAGCACTCTGACGGTACAGAGAGCGTGGCAGCAGAGAGATCTGAGTGCGTCCTTTTCCCCTTCTGAAAATAAAGAGTCGTGTTTAAAGAGAAAGAACTGATGGTTAAGTAAATCAGGATTGTAAAAGCTAAATTGGTAAACTGTAGGACATTAACCACAGAGGCTTTGTCAGAAAAGGAAAGGAAGTAAATTAAAAAAAAAAGGTTTAAAAACAACAATTTGTCCCCTTTTTTATATATATATATAAGAATATTATTATTAATATTAAATAACTGAAACAAAAATATTTTAAATCATATTTTAAATAATAATATTGTAATAATATTTGACTGTAACAGAATATTTAAAGGAGTAGTTCAGTTTAAAATTAAAATTATCCCATGATTTACTCCCTAAAGCACTTCAAATCCTAGGTGCATAACTGCATTCTTTCTGATGAACACAATCAGAGTTATATTAATAAATATCCTGATGTTTCTAAGCTTTATAATGACAGTGACAGGGCTCACATGTTTAAAGCTTAAGGCCTTCTGAAGTGAATCGATTGTTTTTTGTTAGAAAAATATCCATATTTAAACTTCAGCCAGAACACCTTCCCTATTCAGCTTATGGAAAAAAAGTGTAACTGATGCGTTGTATGCTGTAGGACGTAGCACAAGGGTTTTGAACTGTGAGAGGCGTTACACTTTTTTCGCAAGTTGAATGCAGAATGTGGTCTGGTGGAGGCTAGATATTTTAATTCATAAAGTTAAACATGGATATTTTACTAACAAAAACCCACTGATTTGCTTCAGAGGGCTTTTATTAGCTTCAAACTTGTGTGCCCGTCAAAGCATTATAAAGGCCTTTATTAACCCCCCGGAGCCGTCTGGAGTACGTTTATGATGAATGGATGGATGGATGGATGGACTTTTCTCTGCATCAATCTCTTGAGCCTTGTTCATTGGCATTATAAAGCTTGAAAGCATCAGGATATGTATTAATATAACTTTAAGGGTTGAGGGTGTCATTTTCATTTTAATGTGAAATACTACTTTAAGAAACTATTTATTTTAGGGAGAGCTTACAGCAACAGGTTTATAAGTGCTTCTCATTACAAAACTGGTAAAATGGTTGGCCAGTGTTCCCAAACGCATATTATCAGCATCCTAAACACAGCAGCTCAGTTTGCAGTAAATGCTGCTCCACAAAAACTCATCTCTGCAAGAGCTGTGAGAAAATGAAAATGCTACTTCACTCTGAAACACGCAGCGCACACATTTATTTAATTAAATTGCATCCGTTGTAATTTGATAATCACACAAAGCCATATCAGAATTTTCATTTTAATGCAATTAATTATTCAACTCTACAAGACAAGTTATATTTTTATAGATAAACAGGCAGCTGAAACTTTTTTCCTTACTCAGATTGAATATTACAAAAATAAACAACAACAGAAAAGTTTTCCTCTGGAGACATGGGGCTTTGTGAATGTTAGTATTTATGTTGAGAAAACGGTGGTCTTGACTACAAGCAGTAATCAAGTATCAAGTACTCACGCTCCCTGAGGTTGCCTTTGCATTGTCGCTCCCAGGATTCGACTAGGTGCCGCCTTATCTTCCATCTTCCTGCCTGGGGGGTTGCTAATAGCAACAGAGAGAGTGAAGTTCTCCAACATGGTGCCATCCATCTTTAGCACTGCCTGTGAGGCCTGTGCCTCATTCTCATATTCCACATACGCCAAACCCTACGGAGCACACATAAATTACTATGGAGAGAAAACAACCTATTCCCGTGGGTTTTGTACTTTTGGAGATGTAAAGTGTCTACAGGACTAGGAGTAATATATTCTGGCAACAACAGCTTCAAGATGACTACTTTCAGGTATACTGGAAGAGTCTTCCTATGTATTAATGTTGGTGACCGAGACCTACACACCTTGGGTTTGCCTGCACGGTTGGTGACCAGCCTGATGGCTTTGATTGTGCCGTGTTCTTTAAAGAGGCCCTCCAGTGTCTCTTTAGTGCAGGTGTACGGCAGGCCCGAGATAAAGATCTTGTGCTTCTCCAGTGATGTTTTATACTTAAAAACCTGCCAGGAAGACATTATTGTAATTCCAACCAGTGCTCACCAAAGGTAATACTAATTGTTCACTTCGACGTGTAAACACCAAACAACAGGTCAAAAATTCAGTAATATAGTCTAGATACCTTGAAATCCGGATTCTTATTCTTGTCCACGCAAGGAGACACATACATGGGCCGCCCTTCCACCTCCTGCCGGTCTAGTTTCAGTGCTTCAGGTACAGCTAGCCGGTCCTCAAACTGCACGTAGCAATAGCCTCTAAACACACCTTTTGGTGTATACACGAGCCGAACCTGTTGTACAGTCCCACAACCCTGAAACAATGTTCGCAGCTTGCCTTCAGGGTCTTCCAGATTAAAGGCCAAGTTACTGACAAACACACTATTTTCATCTTTGCGCTGCTCCTTTGACACATCCTGGGGATCTGCTTCAGGCGCTCTCTGTTGGTTCTTACGGAAACCAGGAGGCTCAGTTTTACGTGATAGTGGAGCTCGACGGCCAAACAGCCCGCTTTCTGTCTCCATGAGCTCCTCAGTGGCCGTGCTGCCAAAGTCCCCCTCCCCTCGGAGCCTCTTTGACGGCAGCTCTGCACACATTTAATACGTCAGTACAACCTAAAACAACCTAAACCACACTGTTAGCTTTAAAACGTGACATTTTGTTTATGAAAACAGATTTTTTTGTGTGCTTTTTTTACACTTAACGGTACTATAAATCTTAAAAAGCTCTCCATCCATACCTGCATCATCTCCCCATTCCTCCTCGCACTCGTCTTCAGCTTTCCGTTTATCCCCCGTTCTGTTTGCTTTCTGGCTCTTCTTTTGGCCTTTTTTATCTGCCTTGGCTTTCCTCCTTTGCTCTGCTTTTTCCTCCTCTTGTCTGGCTAGGAGAGCCTCTTTTTCAGCCACCTGCAGAAACAGCATACAGATGGCTCAAAAACCACTTTCCACAAGGTAAGCTTCCCGCCAGATGCCTCAAACATGATACATATGTACATATATCTGTTCGCTTAAATATTTGTGTTTTTTTTAATAGGAAATATTTTTAATAGGAAAAGGGCATAAATTAAATGTATGACAAATTTGGAGAAAATTCCAAAAAGGCTAGTTTTAGGACTGACTCTTGCTCTCTGCTCATTGACTCTGTTGAGTTTGGTCTCAGTTTTTTGGACTGCAACATCCCAGTCTTCCAGAGAGCCTGTGAGAGACAACACCCACATAAACACCCAATGCAGGACACCCACATAAACAGCAGTGTATATACGTGCATGAATTAAACTCACCCTCCACTCTTTCAAAGTTGAGCAGGACATCACACACATGCTCAGGGTAGTCTGATGTACACTGTACAGCTCTGTGGAGAGCCTTCCTGCAGTGAGCAGCATCTCCATATGACCTGATCAACAAGGATACATACAGAGTAAGAACAGTCTGTCTGCCTTCTGTCTGTGGCTTCAGGTTTTAGTACACATTATTCTGAAGACAACAAATGTTTGCCTTCATAAAATTACATTCAAATGTAATAACTTGCTCAATCTGTAAAATTGAATTGATTTATCTGCTGATGTAACCAAGGTCGCACAGCCAGGGAAAAAGGATATTAACCAATAATATTATTGCACACAACCAGCCCTTCCGATTCAGTCAAATCCTGATAGATAAACGTTATCTCCACATTATTCCTGAATACTCTGTTTCACTTAGAAATATAATACACAACTGAAGTCAAATGGGTTGTGAATGCAGCTTCATGATATCTGTAAAACACTCAAAGCCCCCGCCCTTTGTCGAACACAATTCTAAACTAGGATTTAAACTATTTTTAAACTAGGAATATTCATATAGTAATTGATACATCATTTTAAATACTTTTTAGTCATCCTGTGACCCACCCAAGTTAGCTGAGACCCTGGGTGAAAACCACTGCTTTGACAGATTACATAAATAGTGTGGTGTCCAAAAGTCTAAGACTTTACACATTTTCCCCCCTCAAAATATGTTTGTATTTTGGTTGTCCCTCCTTTGCTTTAATCACAGCACAGCACACTGCATGAATTCCACAAGATTTTGTAAAATCTGCTGATCATGTAATCCAGCATGACTTGAGAATGTTTCAAAAACGACCTTATGCTTCAACAGAAGCAAAATCATGACATTTTGCACAAACTGATTAAAATGACTGACCTTTCCAGGTTGTAATATTCCAGCCACATGTTGGCATATTTTGCATTCCCTTTTGTCATTATGCTGTCCCACAATTCACGGGCCTTCTGCATATTCTTACAGTGCAAGGCCTGTTTGGAGCAAACACACATAAGCAGCACTGTAACAATTGCAGATAGATTGTAGTCAGCAGAATTACATTAGTTAATGGAGGATGTATTGATGCAACATTGTAGTTTTTCCTCACCTCTACCTTTGCCCATATCTGCATTATTGTGCAGGACAGATCTCCACTTTCACTGAACCCTGAGAAGTGAGACAGTAGTTAAAAATGCCTAAAAGTCTGCTCTCATACCCCATACAATCAAACAAGATACTTACTCTCTTCTACATCCTGTTTCAGGTAATCAAGGGAGCGTGCAAAAGCTGCCCGCAGCTCATCCAACTCCCTGCTCCACTCTGCAACGATCAACAAACCCATCAATAAAATAAAATCAAAATTCACCAGATTCACTCATCTGATATCAGCTGTGACTGTGGACAAAAACTTGAGAATGTAAAAATAAATCAGTAATATGGCAGAAAAGAAAAGTATATGCACTTGCCTTTGCTGAAATCAACACGTCTCCTCAAGTAGTCCAGATAAGATTGCCAGATTTCTACATAATCAGTTGCCTGGATGAATCCTGCATTTAGGGCCTTTTCAAACACATCTAAGGACATAATGCATGTAACTGTCAATTTTGTCATTCATGAATCAATTCAACATTACAGTGTTCCCACACTTTATGTCCAATGAATTCCCATTACTCTTGATTTCATTGAGATGGCACACAAACATATATTATTTTATATTTAGAGCTGAGCATAATCTGAAAAAGTTATATTCAGTAGGCAGGGGTACAGACTAAGATTTTTCGCTAGGAGCACAGTGGCCCAGAAATTAAAATTTTAGGGGCGCACACCATACATGAACTTGCTAATTTCTGTATTACTAATAAATACTCAAAGAATGATAAAATCTCGAGCCAATAGTGTTTCGAGTACGAGATGTGACGGAGCATGTGATTTGTTGAATTCCGTGAACAAATACGCCCTTTACTGACTGAGATACTTTTGAGTCTGAACAAGAGATCTATTTCATGAGCTAATTAAATTAAATTGTACATGTCGTTCGTGAAGTTAACATAATAAACCAGTTGTTGAACGATACTGATAGCGAACAGGTAGAGCTCGGCTTGTGTAGTCTGGCATATTTGCAGCAATAAATGTACACTTTCCCATTGTAATGAAAACAGTGTAATAACACAAGCTGATGGTTAAATGATTACTGTCAGGGCTGTCAAATTTACTGGTCGAACATGTGCAACTGGATGTAAAATTTGGTTGCACACCATAATTTTGATAGCAAAATGCTACCATTTGGTGGCAGTCTCGAGCCCTGCTAGGAACCGAAATTCAGAACCTCTAAGGGACAATTTTCCCATGTCGGTAATTTTTTTGTTTTTTTTTAATCCTGTTAATTCTTTCCCATGTTTAGTTAGCAGAGCCAGACAGTAATGGAGTACATTTACTTGAGTACAGTACTGAAGAACAATTTTGAGGGATCTGTACTTTACTCGAGTATAATTTTTGGGGAGTACTCATGACTTTACTCAAGTACATTTGAGAGCCAAATATTGTACTCTTTACTCCAATACATTTCTATCCATAAAAGTAAGTACTCGTTACTTCTAAAAAAAAAAAACATTTAAAAAAAAAAAAAAAAAAAAAGGAAAACAGCAATTTCTCGAAAACCCTCCATTAGTTGTTTCTAGGGGTGTCCCCGACTAAGGATTTACACATTCAAATCAATTTTCTAATCTCTCTATGGTCGATCAAATGTCGAATCATCTGTGTGTGTAAACCATAGACTGAAAAAAAAAAAAAAAAAAAACGGTATAAACGGGTTGGGAAAGGCAGGACACTAGTCAGTAGGAGGCTAAGACTATTTTTATTTTACTTTACACACGGCACACAGACACCACTTTTAATAAAGTGATCAAAACTACACTACATTCGTAAATTAACCATTCTCTCATAACATTTAAAAGCCGCGATCGAAACACAGAACATCACACAAATATATAAAAGAACATTTTGATAAATAAGCCTAAAAAAATACCTGCCTAGAGAGGAAAAGAACACTTTGAGTGCGTTTATATGCACGTTCTTAAGCCGATTGTGCCTGAAGGGGGACGCACACCGGACTGAAGCTCACCGCCGTGTCTCAGGTAACGTTATCTCACTTTAGGCAGACGTGAACATTATATACGCGCGAGCTCAAATTTGAATCGACTTCTGACAGAAGAGCTGCACGATGAGTGTATCTTGTGTCTAAACCCCACGCCAAAATGAGTGTTCCGGTTTTATTAATGGTACTAATTTATTAATATTATTTGAAATATTACAAAAAAAAATTAAAATAAACACTAGCAATTTCTCAATTAATAGTTTGTGCACTAATGTTAAATGCAATTACTCTTGCTATTTGTGTTTAGGCTGTAATGTGGCGTAGGTGCTATTTTTATATAGTTTAACATTCATCAGCCTTAATAAATAAAACCATTCTCCAAGTTATTAACATAAACATTTTTCATAATTCCATGTAGGACGTTTCTGTACATAAATGTAAGCACTGTGGCAGTAGTAATACAATATTAAGGAAATGTACTCTTGTACTCAGGTACTTTTAAAAACATGTACTTCAGTACTTTTACTTAAGTAGACATCTAACTGCTGTATATTTACTTGTACTCGAGTAAAATTTAGCAAGGTTCTCTGTACTTTTACTCAGTTTTACCACTAAAGTAGCTTAGAAATTCAACCATTATAGCATACATGTCTACTTTTAAAGTAACTACAATGTACAGCTACACAATTAATAGAGATTGTGCAAAAGGCTCAAGTGATGTGGATCGGGCCAGAGCATGTACAGCGAGTGTTCGCTCAGACCACGCCCCTTTTCAAACATGTTGTAACATGTCCTGGCTTGCAGAGAACGTGTCAGTTTAGTTTCACTTTATAAGTTAAGCTTCAGGTTGTGTTCGTGTGCGTCAGTGACAACAAGTAAGTTATAATTATATCACATATATAGATAAGTTAATATAAGTAATTTATGGTTGAGTTTTACAGTCAGTGACAGCCTTTATCTCTGTTGTACTGTATGTGTAGCTTGTATGCTATTTTGTATTGTAGTTTTCATTTCAGGATATGTTTAGCACTGTTGATTTAAGTAGCTAGGGAGAGTTATTAGCCTCAATTGTGCTTATGATAGTAAATATCTATGTTTATTCCTTTCCTTTAGAACCATACTTACACTGTAAAGCACCAAAGAGAATAGTGCCTGTGCATCTGTACATAAATTATATATATTAAACCCTTCAATGAATATCCCTGCCTTCCGTGTCCTGACTAGACACCCCATATTGGTGACAAATTTCCATAACCAGTAGAGCCCCATTACAATTTATGGTCCTTCGAGCCGGATAGAGTCAATGATATGGCAACCAGAAAAGAAGGAATCAGCCTACCTGTTTCACCTGTGCGCCCCAAACGCTCAGTGCAACGCCCAAGATATCTGGATGATTTTTTAGTTGAATATACAGATCAGAATAGCTTAGCACAGATGCACAGGCACGAAGAGGAGAGGGAGCTACTCAGTCCTGTTAAAAGCATATCTTCAATGCCACCAATGCAGAATGCAAATGAAGCCATTGTTCATCAGGTTTTGGAGACAGCGCGGCAACAGAGTGAAACGGCCAAGAAACAAACAGAGCTTTTGGAGCTTCTCCTGCAGCACCATTCCCCTCAGACCTCAGCTCAGTGGTCAAGGAGGTCATCACGGCATCAGACCCCAGTACGGCAACTCCATACAGACAGAGGAGGTGAGCCACAGCCTTTCCCAGTCCTTACTCCTCCTCACCACCATAGAACTGAGGATCACCCAAGTGTAGCTGCAGAGTTAACCCACCAGCTAGAACAAGTGACACTTCCTCCACCTCTCAGCCGAGTCATTCAGCCCCCTCCGCCCACGCTCGATCCACGCTATGATGTTCAAGCTATCAAGCAAGAAACTGAACATGAACCACCCAAAAGGCCATCCCAGGGCCTACAGCAGTCAGCAGGTGCCTCATCACATGGCTCACTCTCATCCTACCCCATATCAGGTAATTGTAAGCCCAACGCAGCCACACTCGGCAGCCAACATGAGAAAGTTAGGGAATCTCAGTTGGGAAATCCACATCTGGTGCCACCTGAGCCTCAAATCTATCTTCCACATGTTGCCCCTCCCAGATCGCTGCATGTGAATCCAGCTCTCGAACAGATTAGGCCTTCACCTGTGCACCAGTCGATACATCAGCCTCCTTATGTACCCCAATCCTTCTACCAAGGTAACCCAGCCATGTTGGCCCATTATCCCTCCTATGGGTATCAGTATGCACCCCCCAATATAGAAGGCCCAACATTTCCTGACTTCACCAAGGAGGATAGAGCTCAATATGTGGAGCTACGCCTTTCCCTTAGCACACTCCTTCATCCTTCTCAGTCCGAGCACTACAAGTATGCAATCTTGCTGAAGCATGTCAAGGTGCCACCTGCACATCGCCTTGTGCTAGCTCATGCAGAATCTAATATGCCCTACTCTGAAGCTCTGAAATCACTGGATGAACGCTACGGACGACCATATCAGTTTGTGCTGAAGGAGATAGAGGACATGGAACGCCTACCCCCCATCCGTGATGATAGAGCTCTTGATGAGTTCTCCATCAGAGTGCAGTCGCTTGTTGGGATGCTGAAAGCTCTCAGAGACGAAGGCCATGAGGAACTCCACTGCGGATCCAATGTGAAGCGCCTTCTAAGCAGGCTGCCCAAGCACCAGCAAGACAGATTTCGTCGTCAACAGTATAGGAAGGACCCGGATAAGCTGAAGCTAACGCTCACTGACTTTTCAGAGTGGCTGAAGGCAGAGGTCAGATGCCTGGACATTGAGCCTTCACTTCAAACTCACAGTGAGAAGGATAAGAGAGAATTCAAGCAGCAGAAATCCAAGGTTAAGATTACTACTGTTATGCATGGGACAGGTAATTCCAGTAACCATCCATTCGACACACCCTCCCAAGCAGCTCATTCTAACCGGATCCAAGGAAAGGGTAAGATATACTGCCCTTACTGCGAGGCAGAACACTACCTCAGCCAATGTGAGAGTTTCGCTAAGCTTACTAAAGCAGAGATGGTGGACTGGATTAAAGTCAAGAGAAGGTGCTGGAGATGCGGACGATCTCACCTAGCTTCTGCCTGTGACCTCAAGAAGCCGTGTCGCTTTTGTAAGTCGAAACACCTTTCCATTCTTCACGAGGTCAACCAGAGGAGTGAGAATGAGCCTACCATCACATCGACAGCAGAGACTCACTACCTGGATCAGCCAAATAGATATAGCCATGTGCTATTAAAGATTGTCAGAGTCAATTTGCGATACCAGGATAAAGTGCTGGACACGTATGCAGTTCTGGATGATGGCTCTGAGAGAACCATCCTGCTTTCGTCTGCAGCACGCCGTCTGGGAGTACAGGGTCAAGCAGAAGACCTCACACTCCGTACTATCCGACAAGACATCAAGATACTGTCAGGCTCACGTGTGTCTTTTACGATCACTCCAGCTTCCCAACCAACAAAGAGGTTCTCCATTCAAGGCGCATTCACAGGTGAACACCTAGGCCTCTCACAGTACAGCTACCCGGTTACCCAGCTCCAGAGAAGATATCGACATCTACGAGGTCTGGCAATCCCAGCTATCGATGGAGCACAACCAACCCTCCTGATTGGATCGGATAATGCTGATCTGATCGTTCCGATTGAGCCAGTGCAGCTCGGTCCCCCTGGTGGTCCTGCAGCAGTCAAGACTAAGCTCGGATGGACACTTCAGGGTCCAGCAAAATACTTACAGCAACAGCTTCCCTCCACACGGTGCTTGTTCACCACAGTTTCCTCCCCTTCTGTTGAGCTGTTCAGTCAAGTTGAACGGTTGTGGCAGTTAGATACACTGCCTTTCAAAAGTGAGAGATTGGTGACTAGATCGAGGCAGGACAAGTACTCAGTGGACCTTTTAGAGTCTGAGACCATTCGTGTAGAGGTAAATGGAGTGCATCGGTACGCTACACCCCTTCTACGAGTCCCAAACATGCCCAAGCTGCAAGTTTCAAAGGAAGTTGTGATGAAGAACCTGCGAAACACAGAGAAGAGGTTAGTACAAGACCCACTGCGTGCATCTACCTATCAGGAAGAGATCAAGAAACTGGAGATTGCTGGGTACGTCACCAAGATTGACTCCTGCGAGGCGGACTCATCAGAGGAGTCGTGGTTTCTGCCTCACCACATGGTCAGACATAATGGAAAGGAACGGATTGTCTTCAACTGCAGCTTCCAGCTTGGCAGACAAAGTCTGAATGATTACTTACTTCCTGGTCCAGCCTTAGGTCCCTCACTCCTTGGAGTCCTCCTGCGCTTCAGAGAGCATCGAGTCGCAGTAAGTGGAGACATTAAAGGGATGTTTCACCAGGTCCGCCTGCTGGATAGAGACAAGCCCTTGTTGAGGTTCCTTTGGAGAGATCTAAAGACTGACAAACAACCATCAGTTTACCAGTGGGAGGTCCTGCCATTCGGGACGACGTGCAGTCCCTGCTGCGCGATCTTCGCTTTTCAGAAACACGTCACTGAGACAAGTCAACCAGGGGAAAATGTCCACCACAGTGTAGAACAGTGTTTCTATGTCGATAATTGCCTGCAGAGTCTACCCACCGTAGTAGAAGCCAGGAACCTTGTGACGAGACTTAGGACCCTTCTAGCTGCAGGTGGCTTCGATATTCGTCAGTGGGCCAGTAACCAGCCAGAGGTGATTCGCAACCTTCCTAAGGAGGCCAAGTCTGACAGCAGCGAAAGATGGGTTTCTCAGACGCATGGTGAAGCTCAAGAGATGACTCTAGGACTCAGTTGGCACTTCATGCAGGACACACTCCATTACAGGCATCACCCAGTTGCCCCAAGCAAGACGACCATGCGAAATATCTATAAGATATTAGCGAGCCAGTATGATCCCCTAGGTCATATCCTGCCCTTCACCACAAGGGCCAAAGTTTTGGTCCAGAGACTGTGGACCAAAGACCGTGACTGGGATGACCCAAACTTACCGGTCGACCTCCTGCAAGCTTGGACTACATGGGAAGAAGAGCTCCCTCAGCTCCCGATGGTCAGTCTCTCCCGGAGTTACTTCCCTCTGGCTGTGGATGTAAGTGCCATCACCCTCGAACTTCACGTCTTTTGTGATGCGTCAGAGTCTGCTTATGGGTCAGTTGCTTACCTACGAGGTGAGGATCCTCATGGCCAAGTCCAAGTAGCTTTTGTGCTGGCACGCTCAAGAGTGGCACCGAAGAAACAACAGTCAATGCCACGCCTTGAGCTCTGTGCCGCCCTTACCGGAGCTCAGCTTGCCCAGATGATCCAGAGAGAGCTCACCCTTCAGTTGAGAGACACAGTGTTGTGGTCTGACTCCACCACAGTACTTACCTGGATACAGTCAGAGTCCTGCAGATACAAGGTGTTTGTAGGGACTCGTGTATCTGAGATTCAGGAGCTGACGGATCACCGGTCATGGAGGTATGTGGACACACAGAATAACCCTGCCGACGCTATCACCAGAGGGATGACACTCTCCAACCTAGCCAAGCCAAATCAATTCAGCCAAGGTCCTGCCTTCCTTCAGCTACCACGTGAGAGTTGGCCAGCCACAACTTTTTTCGTGGAGGTCCAAGATGAGACAGAAATGAAGAAGTCTGCGTTCTGTGGCATTATGTCAGTCATTACTGCTTCAGAGATCCCAGCCGCGGAAGACCACTCTACCTTTGAAGATCTCCTTGAGGCAACGACTAGGTCACTGCATGGGGCGGCCTCCCAGTCAAGCGCCCTCAGTGCAGATGACTATGCAGAAGCAGAACTCAGAATCCTTCAGAGAGCACAGTATGATAGCTTTCCAGACGAAGTCAAGTGCTTAAAAACAGGGAAAGCACTTCCATCCAGCAGTCGGCTCTTGTCACTTGCTCCAGAGTACGACGTCTCTAGGGGCCTTATACGAGTAGGTGGTAGATTGCGCCGTTCTACCAGTCTGGAAGAAGATGTCGTACACCCAATTGTGCTAGAACCTAAGCACCATATTACCAAACTTATCATACGACAGTATGACAACAAGTTACTCCATTCTGGATCTGAGAGGGTCTTTGCAGAGCTCCGACGCAAGTTTTGGATCCTCCAAGGCCGCGAAGCTGTGCGTCGTCATCAGAGATCCTGCCCGGAGTGCCAGAAATGGAGAGCAAAGCCAGTTATTCCCAAGATGGCAGATTTGCCCCCTTGTCGTCTCCGCCTCCTGAAGCCTCCATTTTATTCAACAGGAGTAGATTGCTTTGGTCCGTTCCAGGTCAAGCGAGGTCGGAGTACCGAAAAGAGATGGGGAATAGTTTTTAAGTGTATGACCACCAGGTGTATTCACTTGGAGGTGCTGCCCAACATGGATACCGACTCGTTCCTTATGTCACTCAGAAGGTTCATCGCTAGACGGGGAACTCCCTTCGAGCTTCTCTCTGACTGTGGGACCAACTTCCGTGGAGGGGAGTGTGAGCTCAGAGCAAGTTTTGAGGTCATGTGCAAAGAGCTGCAGACCAAGTTGTCTAAGCACCAGATCCGTTTCCAGTTTAACCCCCCAAATGCACCTCACTTTGGTGGAGCCTGGGAGCGGGAAGTTAGATCCATTAAGGCTGCGCTCTACGTTACTCTTGGAGCACAGACAGTGACCGAAGAAGTCTTGCAGACAGTTCTGATTGAGGTAGAGGGAATCCTCAACTCCAAGCCGCTGGGCTATGTGTCGACAGATGTAGCCGATGTGGATCCCGTAACCCCTAACTACCTCCTCATGGGGCGGCCTGACTCTTCACTTCCTCAAGTGGTGTACCCTGAGTCTGAGATTCTCAGTCGGAGAAGATGGCGGCACAGTCAGGTGTTAGCTGACCAGTTTTGGACCCATTTCATACGGAACTACTTACCTTTCTTGCAGTCAAGGCAGAAATGGGTAAAGGATACAGAGAACCTCACTGTTGGTACAGTGGTGATGGTAATTGACCAAAGGTTACCTCGTGCGTTGTGGCCTGTGGGAAGAGTCACCAAGACCATTAGGAGTGTTGATGGTAAAGTTAGGACTGCTGAGGTGCAGGTGGACAAGAGGACCTACACCAGACCAGTGGCCAAGCTCATTGAGCTGCCGGCCATCCCGGATGATGTCTCGACAACAGTTCCGGTGGAGAGTTGAGCCTTTCTAGAAGATAATTCACATCGTGAATTATGGGGCGGCTGTGCAAAAGGCTCAAGTGATGTGGATCGGGCCAGAGCATGTACAGCGAGTGTTCGCTCAGACCACGCCCCTTTTCAAACATGTTGTAACATGTCCTGGCTTGCAGAGAACGTGTCAGTTTAGTTTCACTTTATAAGTTAAGCTTCAGGTTGTGTTCGTGTGCGTCAGTGACAACAAGTAAGTTATAATTATATCACATATATAGATAAGTTAATATAAGTAATTTATGGTTGAGTTTTACAGTCAGTGACAGCCTTTATCTCTGTTGTACTGTATGTGTAGCTTGTATGCTATTTTGTATTGTAGTTTTCATTTCAGGATATGTTTAGCACTGTTGATTTAAGTAGCTAGGGAGAGTTATTAGCCTCAATTGTGCTTATGATAGTAAATATCTATGTTTATTCCTTTCCTTTAGAACCATACTTACACTGTAAAGCACCAAAGAGAATAGTGCCTGTGCATCTGTACATAAATTATATATATTAAACCCTTCAATGAATATCCCTGCCTTCCGTGTCCTGACTAGACACCCCATATTGGTGACAAATTTCCATAACCAGTAGAGCCCCATTACAGAGATGGTATAACTAATTCACACACACTCATTAATGAATTCAAATAAATGTAAATATAGGCCTACTGTGCTAATTTATCTGTATCTGATGTACAACAAATATGAAATGATGAAAAAACAACAGAAATATGAAATGTTAACTTACAAACCATAGACAATAACTGCTGAAAGTGAGCTTTTTCCTTCAAGTATAAAAAAAAATTAAATGCACTTCCTGTCACATTTGATGACACAGAATTGATTGAAAGTACCCGTCACTGTCTGATGCTCTGTCCCATGCCGCTCTAGAGCCAAAAGATAGCTCTTCCACAGGCCCATGGTCCAGGGACAGTTCCTGACGGCTCTCTCGTGAACAGATAACACTAGATCTTTTATTTTCAGCTGACGATCCTAAGGTAGAACAGAAAAAAACAACAATTACGAGCAGCCATAAAACATATTTTTTTTGTTTTTTTGTAGTAAGCGTAGCAAGCAGGTGTGTGACCAAGCCAATATCCACCAAGAGCAGCTATTTGACTCGAATATTTCAATCTTACATACACTTCCTTTAATAACAGATTAGATGGATTAAATGGGTAAAAACATCAGAAATAAGCCTTGTTTTTCAAAACAAATGCAGAGGAAATCAGAAAAACTATACACTTGTTCTAGACACATGACTGTACCTACAGGTTGCATGCCTGATTTTTCCACCTATAAAGAATTGTCATAATACTACCAAAATTCAGCTTAATGGAACAATATAAAACCAAGATATGAATAAAGCATTGCTTGTAAAATGTACAGAAAAGGTCTCCAGCCTTTTTACCACCAAACCAAAGCCACTGAATATGCTTCTGGAAGAGCAGGTGGTGTGTGTGATGAGTGTCTGTAATGATCATGATTCCCTATCCAACCCAACGCTGCTGTTCTCCTGCCAACCCATTAACAACCACCTCTGCTGCTCAAAGATTATGTGCATAAAGCTAAATGAGATGTTCAGCAGGGAATCACTCCTCCATTGTAAAAGAGTTTAATCTACATCCAAGATAAATCTGTGGGAAATTGCCTTAAATCAGTAATCATTCAGTAAAATGCAATAATGGCTTTACAAACGGGAGAGATGAATAAAATCCCAGCTTTGCGCCCACTACGCCAACTCAACATCTGCTCACTGCTCTTTTAAACATTTGTTTCATCAAGGACTGAATGAGGATATATGAAGACAGCAACGTTCTTTGAAGCACATAATACTTCTCCACAGACAAAACTATAGCTGAATAGGTGGTGCATGGATATTAGTAAGAAAGAAACTATGGAAACGGATCTAACACTCGTTCAGTGGTGCACGCCATTGGTTATGCAGGACGCTATAAATACAATACAGTACTTAGCAAACCAAGTAATAACCCCCTATATCCATTAGGCAAAGCAGCTCTGTGACTCACAGTGTGAGGTGCATATAATTTAGTTAAATAACATCTCAATTTAATCACCTAAGAGAGTACAAGTGTGGAGGCTTGATTTAATTACTTCACACATCTATAGCTGCCAAGAATTCAACCGCCTGAACGGGTTCTACTGACACACTCCAGCCTGTAGACCTTTAACGCAGAAGTTCATGAAGTTAAGTCGCTGAATCAAAAACCTATCCTCCCTCCCTCCCTCCATCTGGGGAGGTGCTGGCTCTCTAATGTGTTCTCAGCTGCAGCTACACTGTTGCGCATTTCTAGCTTGTGCATCTCATTACCATCCCATTAAAGCAATTAATATGTTCCTGAATAAACAGAGGGAGGTGTGGGCCTAGCACATGTGCAGATGCACATTCATTTTGTGAGCCGTGGCTGCTGGGTAAAAGAGTAGGGGTGGGCGATATCTCGATATTTAAAATATATCGAGATATTTTTTCAACTCGATATGGATTTGGACATATCGTATATATCGATATATTGTTTATTTTTAATTCTGATTCCGCCACTCTGCTTGTTTGCCTTCTCTGTGCTGTGCTCGCTCCCGCTCGCGCGCCTCCCGCCTCTTGCTTTTGTTCCCCCTCCCCTCGCGTGTCGTCTCATTGAACACGGCTGCTTCCACAACCAGGTGAGGATTAGTTATCATGTTGACAAGCGCGCGCGTTGTTCGTTATCATATTATCATATTATCATATAGCCTACCTTCTGACATTCATATTTCCTTCTGTAACTGGAAAAGAAGTGAAATTCAGCTCATGTGTAGCCTGCATGATGAGTTTGAATTTTGTCAAACTCATGACAAACATCACTGTTTGAACTTTGATACAAAATCAGTTTGTTTATATCTCAGTCATGCCCCCATCTTTCTGCAAAATGCTTACTGTTTACTTTAAGTGTAAAAAAGGGAGTCTTTGATTCATCTTTTGAAAGCATGAAATAAATGAAAAGGAAATATTATTTATTTTCTTTTACAGTTAAATTATTATTATTTATGTAATCAGGGAGTTTTTTTTAATGTTGCAAAAGCAATTTGTTCCTACATGAACTGACTACCTCTTTGCACTTCAATAATAAAAAAAAGAATTTGTGGTATTTGGCATATTTGTTTTTGCTGTAGTTTTTAGGGGGTTATTTTTCCTGTAAAGATATCGAGATATATATCGTATATCGAGATATAGCAAAATATATCGAGATATATTTTTTGCTCCATATCGCCCAGCCCTATAAAAGAGAGTCACTTACCAGATATGTGGTGTATTTGATCCACAGGTCTGGCACAAGGCAGTTCTCCGCCAGCGCTCGCTCAAATATAATCTGGACACGGGCCGGATCCCCTTCCTTCATCTCAAAATCTATGTACGACTGATACTCTGCCAGCTTTGGAGTTTCAGAGACCAGCTAGAACAAAAAGAACAGCATTAGAAAGCACAAAAGAGAAACAACATTTTTTGAATTTAACAACAAACAAAAACAGCTATACAGCGAAATTATATGTGTTTCAATGAAAAGAGTGCAAGAGCACTTAACTGATTATTGTAGATTATAATTAATGACTGGGTACTTTAATTTAAAATAAGTGCAGTGTAATTCAGTTCACAATTAAAAATCGCTTCTACTTCTGGGAGCGTGGCACATTCTCCACTATCTATGGCAACGACACTAGTTAGGTTTAATTTGTTTTCGGATACATTTTTCTTGTGACTTAAGTGAATTATTTTTTATACACCATATAAATAACAGCATCCACATGTTAATGCTTCACTGCTATACAGGTTGAGGTCTACAAGCTTGACTACAAGCTTTAAAAGACAACATTAGCTACACGTAGCCATTTTGTTTCTATAATGTGCCAAACAGAAAAACAGGATTTTCAAAGTAGGAAAAAAGGTAAAGCAAGACTTGATTTTGTCTATTGGGAATCAATTTAAATAGTAAAAAGTGTTCAGGTTTTGCAGTCAATTGTGGAAGACTGCCACCAACACCAATTTGGTTAAGCAGCCTTAGTGATGTCAGCCAAAAAGAAAGTTGTTTCAGAGATGATTTAAGCCTTTAATGTTTGATGAAAGACTAAGAAGAAAACAAGAAATTAGAAAACAAAAAAGACCAGTAATGTGTAATAAGGAAGTAAAAAATGAGATTTCACATTGACTTCTCCTGAATGGGTGAAAGTATAGCATTGATGAGCATATGTTTGTGGACAAAGAGCTTTCATTACCACAGATGTTTTATTCATTCAGATTCTCTAAATGACACTTGTAAAGACTGATTTTGGCAGTAAGCAGGATACTGCTATAAAAGATTTTAAAATCAGAATCACCTTTACTGTCACATCTGCTACCAGAGACAACATTTAGCATTAAATTATCATGTAGAATCAGAAAACCAAAGAATCTCTACAGCAGTGAGGAAGGCATAGTTACCAAAGCCTCCTCATAAGGTTTGCATTTCTCCATCTGTTGCAGGGCACGTCTGTACTGATGTGTGACTGTCTCAGGTACACCATTATCTGCCCAGTCCGAGTACTCCGCGTATGTTCCCTCCATATCTACACAATACAATATTAACAAATAAAGATGGGGGGGCATAGAAATATTTGATCTTTTAAAAACTAAAATCTTTAAAAAAAGTTTCACTACTGCTGGAACACACAGTCTGTTCTGTTCCAAAGACACTTTGAAACACTTTATGTTACTACTAAATTTCTCACCTATGTCATCACTACAAGGTCATTTTATGACATAGAAAAGGGGCTATAGGGACATGAGCCGAGCTGAACGAAAGCCTAGTCTGTGATCTGGCTCTCTCAGCTCAGTGGGATGTGATCAGAGCTTTCTCCTCCGCATCTCCGGTGCCAAAAGCAGCAGGGGGAGGGGTGGCTGCTCACAAAACCAGACCATCTGGCTATCTGCAGGCTGCTCCTGGCTCTCCTGTCCCCAGCCTGTGTTACATTGCCTGGCAGCGCTGGTGTCTACCTGACAGAACCTAGACTACTTGGATTTCAGAAACTTACATTTAAGGAACCCACATGCAACAATCAATATTATTTGTAATAAAAACTTAATCAATCCCATCTGACCAGATTTCACTTAAGTCTAGACATGTTGTTCTCAGTTTTTTGCCAAATTGCGCAATTTTATACTCGTAGTCTAAATTCTTTCAGCATCCGTTCTCTGAACCTTTCGATCTGTCGATACGTTTTTCAGATTATTCATTCCAACACTGGAAAGAGACCAGAAATAATGGGAAAGTGGAGGACTGAAGGAGTGAAAGGAGAGAAACAGAGAGGCTCTCACCCATCAGAGGTACAGCTAGCTGCCGCCTGAAAAGTGTGTGTATGCGGTCGAGCTGGGCATTTAACAGCTCCTGCTGCTCCTGTGATGGAACGCTGCCAGGAGGAGGCTGAGCAAGAAAGAGGGGGTTAAAACACCCATACATGACAAAACATATTCAAATACATAACTATTACTATTCATTTGACATTTTAAAACATTCTGATATTCTGTAATAAATCTAAATAGGAACCCAGAGTACACACCTGTACTGTTGAGAGAATAACAATCTCAAACTCCCTGTAGGCCTCCCAGATTGAAGCTCCTTTAGTCACGTGTAAACCAACCGCAGTCAGAGCCCTCTCAAAGATGGACCGAACACGCTCAATACCTCCCTGGGCTCCCATTCCCCCGATGGAGTACTGTACATATTCCAACCAGATCTCTGGACCTGTGGATAGGTTCAACAGCAGGGGTTTTTTTTTATCCCAAAGCACAGATTCCTCTCAAATCAATCCATTTTACAATTAAGAAGAAATTACATGTCCTTTATCAGATTAATGGTAGTAACAGAATGAATGTTTCACAGTTAGTTTAAGCACTCAAACAAAACATTTACACTTAGAAAACACAAAACAGAATTGACCAAATGAAAATTGTTTCTAAGGATTGAATATTATGAATATAATTAAGACACTTACACACATAATCCTTGACAGCCCTCTCAAACAGATCGTACACTTTCTCACGGTCCGATTCATCTTCTGTTAGGCGAATTTCATCCTTCAACCAATCCAGCCAAATCTCTGTTCCACCAAACAAATCAGTCAAACACAATATGCAATTCATATCACATCATAAAATCTTTTTTTTTTTTTAAAGATTGTAAATACATACACATGTTCAAAGTCATATTTTTGTTTAAATATTCCTCATACACAAACTCATTTTCTAAATGCACTTTCAAAGGTTTTCTAATTGCACTCCCTCATTTTCTAATTTTACTCCCCTTTCGCAGCTCAGCGGTAATAACAAACTCACATTATCATGTACAGTAAATTAATATGAATCAGCAAGGATGCTCAGTCCTGTTCCTAGAGATCAACTTTCCTGGAGAGTGATATGTATTCAAACCTCAAGAATGAATTCACAAAATTGCCAGGAATCTAAAAGCACTAGTTGTCCTTTTACTTTATAAAAGATTGTGCACCAATCTCTCTGTTACAGAATCAAAAGTCTGGCTACCGCACAAGGCACACAAAGAGAACAAAAAACAGGAGAAAAACAAAATAAGGATGTCCCACCTTCTGTGAGAGGAAAGAGTTCGCTCATCTTCTGCCTGGCCTTGCGCAGTCTGTGAAGCTTTCCTTCTTGCCGCAGGAGTTTGATCAGGTCCACATGGCAGTTGTAATCAAATGCATTGATTGACAGCTGTAAAAATAAGGACATAGGGTGTTGACTTTTGCTTTATGACATTCACATGGTATTCACAAAATACTACACAACTATTATTATACAACAAAAATCTTGATTCATAAAAGGGACTTTAACACCAGGGGAACATTCGCATTGTTCTTATAACTATTGGCAGAAGCACCAGCTTTTCAGCATGTTCACACCACGGGAACTGGGAATGGTTTTAGTAGGGCTGTAACGATACACCAAACCCACGATTCGGTTCGTATCACGATTTTTGACCCACGGTACGATACAAACCTCGATATGGGGGGGACAAAACATTTTTATTCTGTACAGTATTCTGTAGCCTATTTTGCCGTCAATACCATATATCTTTATGGTCAATAGGCTACTGCCGACGTTTTCTTTGCGGTACCAATAGGCAATATATATTTAAAGGGTTACTTCAGCGATTAGCATATGGCTTTGTATCAGTAGAAACCCTGGAGTATATTCAAATTATTGTGCTTTCCCCCCTCGTATCTCCCTGAGACGAGAGATTTATGCATTTTATTTCTGGAAAAATTCCTCCTATGATGCAAATTGACGATTTTTGCATCATAGGAGGAATGTTTGCCCAGAGGCTAAAGACTACAGCCAGCAGAGGGAGCCATTTCCGCATGTTTTGAATCCGGCATTGGGGGATGGGAGATAACACTCAGCTTGCAGGGACAGCTCAGCTTGCAGCTACAGGATCATTTAAACGGAGCTATGGTGAGCAATGTAAGTCTTTTAACTTCTCAGATTCATTTCTATGAAAGTTAAGCTTGCAAAGGCATGAACTGAAGCGCGCCAGACTGAACTCGCGTTGTGAATGTATGCCGCGAGTGTAGTCGCGATTACCTCACCTCTCATCACTCGTGCGGTTAGTGCTCAGTGCTGTGATACTCGCGCGGTGACTCACTCATTATATTGAACAGACACGTTCAGTTTTTAATTGTAGTGTCTTCTCTAACTCTAGTCACAGTAATGAAGTTGGTGGCGTTGGTAATGGCCTCACAGGGCAGCGAAGCATTCTGGGAATTGTAGTCTTTCATCTCCATGGGACAAAAATACATTTTCTGTCTTTTCTCAGTCTAGAAGACACCAAATTCAAAAATAATTTCACATTTCTACTGCATTGATGACCCAGTTTAAATACAGATTCATCTTCTCAGCGCTGAAGTACCCCTTTAACATGAAGTATAGGGCCTCCTGTACATCAATACCAACAGAAGCGCCGCGTCAGACACGCTTCTGGTGTGCAAAGAAAGAGAAAACGCCACGCAGCCGCCCCGCGGATGACACGCAACAGAAACGCCACGCTCACACCACGTTGCCAGCCGGTTGGGGAAGCTTCTTGAAACACTTACGGCAAATTGTGTGGGTCTTGTCAACTACACGATTGCCATCCTTGTTCTCCACCGGGTAGCTGAAATGTTGCCATACTGCTGACTTAAAAGTTGGACCTGGACAGGAAGGATAATTCTGGCAGTTGGAAGGGGTGTGTCGCGATTCTGCCTTCTCACATCGCGATACAGGTTCGTGGACCTGCGTATTGCGATTTCGATTTCATATTGCATATCGTTACAGCCCTAGGTTTTAGCTATAGAAAAACCTTTTGGGAGGACTGAATTAGCCCCTATTTTATAGTAGAGTATACTGATTGGCCGAACACGTCATATGAAAAACAGTCACTGTGCATTTTTAAAAAGCTGTGAAAACACAGTGTACATCAATGTTTTTTCTCTTTTGATTGGGCACAAGCTCAGGTGCATACAAGTCTTTTTGCGGAAACACAGCAGCAGAGCAGCATATTCACAATAGCAGCTTGTGATGCCATCCTCTGAAGAGGTGCTTTTCTATAACAAGGAACTTCAATGTCTGGCTTTTTCAGAAGGTGAAAATTCAACGGTCTATAAAAGAAAGATTCAGTGGAATTTACGTTCATGTCACTTTATATATGTAGAGCACCAACCATTATTCACACACTAGAATGCCGTTGCAACGGCTGAAGACGGAATGAATGACATAGGAGACTGGCACAGAAGAGAAGAGATTGTTGAACGTAGTCTGTATTTTTATCAATATCAAAAAAATCTTAATTTGTGCTCAGAAGATGAACGAAGGTCTTACGGGTTTGGAACGTATTAAGTAATAAAACTAACCCTTTAAGAGAGTGTGCAGAGTTTGAACTAAATAACGTCTTCTAAACTGCATTACACCATCGGCATAGAATCTTTCTGGATTTTTTCCAAACATTTAACAACCAATACATTTGGTTGGGTAGATGGCTAAAGATTCATCTGGACAAGGCCGGCATTCACTGTAGTCTAGCACACAAGAGTGGGAGACACTGGAACAGTTCCACTTCCCACAGAGACCGAATCTCTGTAGGACTTAAAAACAAATCAGACAGTGACTTGTTTTTGATCCACTTTATTTGCAGGGAACATGCTAAACTTCGATCTCTGCTTTCTTATGTATTGCTACAAAACAGAAACTGGCAGATGTTGTAAAGATCAGTCACACTTGGCTAATTTGGCATTACAGCTGTTGCAAGACTGTTGTTGAACAGGGACTTGACTACCGTTCCATGCAATTCAATATCTTTAATCCATTTTTGATGGAAATTAATTCAAAATGAAACAATTCAATGCAAGGCCACATAGACTAAACCAAACCTGTGCATTGATCATGGAAAAAAAGCTTGTATTTTCACAGAATCACAGTAAGCTGCCAATCATGCTGGAAAGAAAAAAAAAATCTTAAAGGGGTGATGAATTGAGGAAACAACTTTTCCTTGAGCTTTTGGTATATAAAAGGTCATGGTAATATAAGAATATCCTCTAAGTTTCAGAGCTAAAAAACTTCCTTGTTAGTCAAAGAAAAGCTTTTATAGACACCAGGCCCAGCAAACGGTCCTGTGCTTCGTACTGACGTCAGTGCACGATGAAACACCGCCTCTATAGCGCGTCTAATCCAGTAGCCCCTCCCACTGACTCATGGAGCTGATCGGCTAGTGCTGGCTAGCCAACAACAATAAACATGCCGAGGAAGATTAAGATATTGCGCCATTCCTGGTTGTGGAAGAACACAGTCGCTGCATAGCTTTCTTTGGATCCTAATATTAGGAATGTGTGGTTGAACTTTATTTTTAATGAAGTTCCAGCTCACATGGGGAAGACATTCACTTCAGTTTACTGCGGAATCGTTTGTAAACAAATCTCCGGTCGATGCTGGATTTGGATCCAACAGGAATGGTGCAACACACTTATGTGAGTAAAACGTGTTTTTATATGTGATAGTATTGCATTGTTATAGATCGTTTTTCTTATGTGTACGTGTCTAACAGAACATACCTTTAACACGCTGGACTCAGAAACGTATAGGCCAGGGCTCGGCAGGTCGATGAATCTCATTATACTCCGTTCTTGTTCTGTTATTCTCTCTCTGTCTCTCTCTCTCTCTCTGTCACTCTCTCTCTCGTTGACATCTAAAGGGCGGCACGCACACCATCCGTTATATCATCACGCTTATATCATCCGATCTTGCGGGCTATGTGTAATATAAAAATAATAGTCCAATCAATCGCGGGTGGACGAAAAATAAAACATTGTGTTTGTTTTATAAAGACGTTTACTGTGATCAAGATAATCATTCTGTTTGCTTCTCCCTCATTCTCTCCTCTCCCTGAACTGACAGGGCAGCTGAAGCTCATTAAATATGCAAATCTTATCCAATCCTAGCCTAGCCGTGGGCGTTTACTTCCAAGTCTCCAGTGGTGCACGCCCATCAGAACCCAGCGTTTTGGAGAGAGCCTCAAAACCAGTGTAGAAAATAGCCTATTACTTATTAGTTATGATGTTTTTGAATGTAAAAACCACATAAACGTCATTAGTTGACCTCAGACAACAGTATACTTTTTTTTTAATGCCAGTTCATGACACCTTTAAACCAGTCTAAGCTAGTTTTCTGATTTTCTAGCTTGGTCAGTCAATGTTTTATAGGGCATTTGGGTACTTTTTAGCTGGTCTGACTGGGAAACCAGATGAAGACCAGTTTATACAAGTTTTATGCATTTGGAAGATGTTTTAATAATAAGACATCTTTTTCAGTTCATGCTTTCCCTGGAAATAAACCCATGACCATGGTGTTCCTAGCTTGACCATCTTAAACCAGCAATGTTTTTAAAATAAGCATGCCGTACTGGCAACAAAAGTGCCCCCTATTGTGCCACACTGGTGTTTTCATCTGCTCTACACAATTTGTCAAATCATAAATAGCATCCCTTCCAAAACCCCAAGATGTAACACATGGAATCCCAAACCAAGCACGTGGACATGACTACTGCGCAACAATATCACCGCCACCTGAAAGCCTCCTACGCTACTGCATGTGGTCTGAAACAAAACTAATGTGTAATAATTATGATGCAAGTCTGAAATCACCACAGCATCTAATATGCGTCTCTCTCTTGACAACTCTGGTGCATTACAGCCCCCTCTATATGAGCTCAATGGCGCGTATTTGAACACCGTGCGCACAGCGCGCTCATCAAAACACTCCAACAGTAAACTTTATTCTTATACATTTCACTCGAAGTCTTTAGACATGCAAAGTCACAAAGCTCCATAGACACACTTGGGACTGAGCATTTGTGGAAAACAAGTAAAAGGGCGAAATGAAAGGGCAGTTTGGAGGGTTTATATACCATTACAGAAGTGTTCGCTAGCTCACTTAAGCCTTTGCTAGCCACATTCCTCCGGAACACAGTTAAGCATTTCTGTATTTTTAATACTCCTGGCCATATATTTGGTATGTTAGGCATGCGTGACCTCTAAAATAAACGGGCTCTGGCAAATATGTGTACAGAAACTCTCCAGCATAGTCGTTCGTTCGGTGTTTTGAGAGCTGCGTATTTGAGGAGAGCCGTTAGCCTCATTCATTCCTCTCACCTGCTCCTCCAGCCGCTGGATCTCTGCTTCATTTTCCCGCTCGTCCTCAGATGTGTCCTCTTCATCCTCCTCCTCGGAATGCTCAACTCCCATCCCTTCTTCTTCATCCTCCTCAGACTCCATCTCTCGCTCCATGCCCTCAGCCTCCTCTTCGATATCTGGCAACAACGTCTGTTCTTCGTTACCCGTCGCCGCCATGTTGAGTACTACTAACGTTATCTGCCTGGAAACAGGGGCAGGGCTCGCGCACACAACACAAGAGCTCGCGCAAAAAACAAGGGGCTCGTTCGACCAGAAGGCGTGGCTCCAGGGAAAAACAGGGGGCGCGTTCCAACTACAGGTATTGGCCAACCAAGGATTTATTATTTGGTTTTATTTCTATCATAATTGTTACTAGTAATAACTTAATAAGAGAGCTCTGTAATTGTAATTCAGTCCCGCCAGATCAAAGGACTTTTGTTCTAATTCTTACGACCTAAAATAACTGATTATGTAGTGAGCGGCAATATTTGCGGCATACCTTGTGTAGTTTTTTTTAGTGAAATTAACTCTGACCTCAAGAACCAGTGGGCTCTGTAATTTCTAAAAGAAGAACACTGATAATAACTTACAAATATAATTTAATATTTTTTAATGTAACCCTTTAAAATAAATAAAGAAAATAGGCCTAATAATAACAAAATAAAACGTTTTATTGCAGTTTCCCCACAGGATTGTGTGAAACTATAAAAGCATAATGCAATCTCCCCTATGTATAAAATATGATACAACATGCTTTTGAGGACCGTTTCTTCTTTCATACTTTTATATTGTATTGTGTCCCCCCCCCCACACACACACACACATACAATAACAATTATAGAGATTCTATTATAAAACTAAACATTTAAATATAATTTTACTAAGAGGACCTTAAACATAACAGTAGCCTATTTAGAAGAATACATGTAAATTAATGTTTCAAACAGATTAAATAGTCTGTTGGGTTTATAGGGTTAACAAAAGCGCTATATTACTGAATTTACATTTTCATTTTAGTTTGCACCGTTCTAATACACACGCAAATGCACACACATGAGTAAACACATTGATACTTTAATGCATGACGCACTACAACTGCTCATGGGCGTAGATTACGCGGGGGACGCGGGGGACGTGTCCCCCTCACTTTTAATAAAATGTGTTTTCGTCCCCCGCACTTTTATTGGGTCTCACCGATCCAAGTCGACCCGCTCCGAGCGGGATTCGAACCGGCGCTACCCTGCGCGGGGGCGGGCAAGTTAACAGGGACGCTAAAAACAGCTTTCTTTAATCTCGGTTGATAGCGCGCTTCTTGAGGTCACGGGCAACTGTATTTACATAGAAACCAATGTGAATACATCAAGATTTCAATTCAGTGACAAAAAATAATCTATGCATGACATGTCATTTTATTCGAATCTAAATATGAGGAGGGCTCTCTCACAGAAAGTCCAAAAGTGGATTCGTAGAGGTAATATCCAGTCACGCTGGAGCTGCAGCTGAAGGAAAACAATCATGATGATGAAACGTGACGACGACAATCAGACGATTGCGAAAAAAATGCTTTATGTGTGTTTTTCAAGTCATCTCAATGTAGGCTATTTATTGACAAAGTGGGCTATCATATGAATAATGCAGCTTTTAATGTTTAGTATCTTCTGCTCACCAAGGCTGCATTTATGTAATCAAATATAGTTAAAACAGTAATATTGTGAAATATTATTACAAATTAAAACAGCTTTTTTCCTATGTGAATATATAGTAATTTACTCCTGTGATCAAAGCTAATTTATCCTTACAGTCTTCAGTGTCACATGATCCTTCACTAATCATTCTCATATGAGGATTTCATAATCAAGAAACATTTATGATTATTATCTGTGTTGAAAACAGTTGTGAAGCTTAAAATGTTGTGGAAACCATGATAGCCTGTTATTTTTCAGAATTCTTTAATGAATAGAAAGTTCAATGGACAGCATTTATTTAATAAATTATTAACTTTTGTAATATTAAAAATATCACTTGTGATCAATTTAATGCATGTCTGATCAACAAAAGTAATAATTTCTCTCTTTTTTAATTTTACCACAAATGTTTAGATGGTTTCCACAAAAATTAAGCAGCACTATGAGCAGCACAACTGATAATAATCATAAATGTGTGTTG
The DNA here is from genome assembly GCF_024679245.1 of Pseudorasbora parva. Classification (NCBI taxonomy): domain Eukaryota; kingdom Metazoa; phylum Chordata; class Actinopteri; order Cypriniformes; family Gobionidae; genus Pseudorasbora; species Pseudorasbora parva. The sequence goes on from NC_090174.1 coordinate 47,930,997, forward strand.
ATCATCAGATCCTCATATGAGATTGATTAGTGAAGGATCATGTGACACTGAAGACTGGAGTAATGATGATAAATTCAGCTTTGATCAAAGGAATAAATCACACTTTACTATATATTCACATAGAGAACAGCATGGTTTACATCAAAATATATATATATTTTTTACATTGCATAAAATCTATGGAGTCTTAATGCAGAAGTTTTTGCAGTATATAACCCAATCATAAAATTGGCACAAAAATAGGAGAATAATAATATAGATATTAATTAGTGGTTATTGTTCAGCAGTGTATTTGATATCTTGCCCAATTAAAAGCAAGAGATGCCATAAATTATATTGGTCCAAAAATAAATAAATGGTATTACAACATTTCTGTCCCCCTCACTTCTGAAAAGATGGCTACGCCCCTGCAACTGCTGCTAACTTGTTGGCACTTGATAATAATAATATTGAAAATATTGATGATATTTCTTTAACTTTCATGCTTTCTGATGTTTTGGATGTTTTTTAACGTATATATTGAAGCCTATTTATTATTATTTTTAAACAATTGTCTTTTATGTTGTTGGCGTTGTTTTACACAGTGGGTCTGAGGGAAACAGAATTTCAATCATCTGTATGTCTTGTATATAGTAGAAATGACAATAAAGTTAAAGTGAACTGAAGAAGTCTTTCACTCGTTTTGTCTTGCTCATCTTCCATTTTTGGGTTGTTTTACAGAGAGCTATAAACAGCTTGCCATACAAGTGGCTCTCAATGCAGAGCCAACTGACATCAACCAGGGGCCTGTACCATGATGGCAGTTTAACAAACTCAGGGTTAAAGGATTAGTTTCGAGTTGACAAAACCAAACCATTGTATTAAGGCTTTGTTGGTCCCATGATGCTGATCATCAGCTTTCTTTGTCAACTCAGGCTTTGATCCTGACTTCAGGAGTTTAGCTGTGACATCAGCAGTGAACAGCCAATCACACGCTGTGGAACTGAGATTCACTTCTCGCGAGACAATCAGTGAGATTAATTTCTCTCTTCTGCAGAATATTGCATGATTGAAAAATATTAAGAATAAAAAAAAAAAAAATACACAGCAAGAAGAAAAGCTGTCTATGAAAGAGGACAACTTTAAGAAAAAATTGTATACGTCAATGCAAGTAAAAGTTATGAAGTTAGTTTAGTTGATATAGAGAAAATTAAACATTTAAGCTCAGTAAGCATCTTTTTTTTTATAGGCTATTTTTATTTATTGATTTTAAAACTTTGTCCATATGACTTTATGCAGGTGATGTTATTTATATGACTTATGTATTAATTTTAACAAAGTGCCTATTAATGATTGATTAACTAAAATGATAAATGTGTAATTGATTTAAGGTATAATAATTACATAAATTATAACTAAATCATTCAAAATTAATATTATTATAAATAAGCATTGTTAAAAGCAAGACGCTTTAGTCTTTAAAAACCATTTGCTATGTAATGACCTTTAATTTGGAGCAGAAACAGGGGGAGTGGCTTTACTGCATCAGAGGTGTGTCACTTTACTCACAGCTGATTGGCCCAATTTCAGTTTGAGATCTTTAATCCAGAACATAACCTGCCCTGGAGCAGGTTAGCCGTGGAGCATAAGTTACTATGGTGATGAACACAGCTAAAAGCCAAACCACTTTAATGGTACCTAAAACCCAGGATTGGCACAAACTAAGCTTAAACAAATCAGGCTAGCCAGCTAAACCAGCTTCATGGTACAGGCCCCAGCTCTCTCTATTCCGAATTCACTTTTGTTTTCATTCTAACTCCACCCATTATGGTCAAATTACATCCAGAGAGGAGGAGCTGGACGTCCAGCCTCTCTGTTTTCGTAAGCTATCAAATCTGAAATGTAAAAACAGATAACTACATATATATAATATAAAGGTGGAAATGTATATAATTAAAATAAAAGATGACTATTATAAATAGTGCAGTGAAAGCTCTCCCTTGCTGGTTGAATGGCATAAACTCGCTGTCAGTTTCATTTGTGCTACTGTTTTGTGCAATACAGCACTGATAATAATTTTAAGGCAGCAATTATATATGCAATATTATATTAGGCGAAATGTATAATATCTACAGTTTAAAAAAAAAATAACTTATGTAAAATGCCTTGTTTGTATAATGAGTTGTTCGGTGAAAGCGCGCCCCCTGCAAGTTGAAGGCATACTCCTCGGTCAGTCATCATGGCGTTAGCAGCAGCAGCCAAGCGCTCTGCATCCTCTGCACTTTTCACTAGATCATTGTCATTACCAGAGTTCAAATCCCTCTACTTTTATCACAAAAAGGTAAGTAACACTTCTTGTTTTACGGCTGACCATCCAACGACAATTTAACAAGGGTTTATTCGGTTGCAGCTCCTAATGTTTTAGGAGAACAACTTTGTTTCTGCGTGGTTGCTAAGCTAGGCTAACGTTAGATAACTGCGCATGTAAACAAACCAGTATAACATTGCAAGTTAAGTCTTCAGCAGTCTGCTGAAATATAAAAGTAATGGCACCAGCTGCTGGTTATGTATTTTTGACTGAGATATAACGACCTGGCTTTATCCATATTTATTTACAGTTAGTTTCATAATCCAGTGTAACTGTCATACAAACTCATCAGTGATGTCTTTCAGTATCGTAACTGTGGCCACATGCTAATAAGCCTGTTCTTTATATATATACATATATATTATGAGTGCACAAAATAATTAACAATAAATATACATTATCTCTTGTGTTATGAAGGTCATTGTCATTAACTATCAAGGGCACTTTTTAATTTGGTGCATATTTTTATTCTCACCAGTCCTCAGATTAATTTTCTGTGATTGTTAAATATGATCAGGAAGTGGTTATTTCTTTTTCTGAAGGTGGTGGACCACTATGAAAACCCTAGAAATGTTGGTTCTCTGGACAAGAATGCCAAGAACGTGGGCACTGGTTTGGTAGGTGCACCTGCATGTGGCGATGTAATGAAACTACAGGTAAGACCTTTTTATTTTTAGTTATTAATATATATATATATATATATATATATATATATATATATATATATATATATATATATATATATATATCATATTATCTATACTATGTATAAGTCTTTTTTAATCAGATTGAGTAATCATGATTAATTGCATTTAACATAAAAGTTTGTTTACATATCTATATTAGTATATTTATTTATAGTGTGTGTATGTCTGTGTATACACACTCATATATATCCAATATATATATACACAAAGTCATAAATAAATATAATATATAAATATAATCATATATACACACACACGCATACATGAAAACAAACTTTTGTCTCAAATGCAATTAATTGATTTGACAGCTGTTATATATACCTTTTACATCATTGACGTGACTCTTTTGTTTTACAGATTCAGGTGGATGAGAATGGAAAGATAATAGATGCCAGATTCAAAACATTTGGCTGTGGATCAGCCATTGCTTCCAGCTCACTGGCCACAGAGTGGATGAAGGGGAAATCGGTGAGTCATTGTGACTCAGACACATTCGAAGTGGGATCAGGTTATCTCATTGTGCTGCGTATTTGTTTTCTCAAACGTTCATACATTTGTAATATCCTCTTTTCCTTATACAGATTGATGAAGCCCTGAAAATCAAGAACACAGAGATTGCCAAAGAACTTTGTCTACCACCAGTCAAACTACATTGCTCCAGTAAGTGTATCAAAATGGATGTTTTGGATAAATTACAGTTTTTTGAATTTGTTCTGGTACTATTTTCACAAATAAGATGTACATTTTCAAAACTCTTAGTACAAAAATCCAAACTAGGGTTGGGCATCGTTTTGATTTGAACGATTCCGATTCCGATTCTTACTTTCGATTCCGGTTCTTTTCGATTCTCGATTCCGATTCTTTGAGGGGTGGAGTCAAAACATGTCACATCGATATTCAATGCTATTTTCAATACCACGGGGGAAAAACGCTGCATATAGTGTCAATTAGATATTTTTTATATAATTTTTTTTTGTTTGTTTGTCTTTTGAAAGTCTCCTATATAAACATTGATCAATTACTATTAAAATTCTCTCACGAATATTTGCTAACTAAATGTATTTTTTACAACGGTGTAATTGTGTTGCAATAGCTTACACACAGCACAAGTAAGCTTGATTTCGAATGGTAAATTGAATTTAAAAAGACGACTAAACAGTAATTAAATAAGAACAAATAAACATATTACAAAAAATAGCACAAATAAATAAAATAGAATAAAATATATAAATGAAATAGACTGCTTTATTTTTTCAGGTAGGTCTAACATTCAGGTAAGAAACTGAATTAAAAAATGCAAAGTGGCTAATTAAATATAAAATAACATTGGATGATGTTTTTTGCAAAAAATTAAATAGTTTCATATAAAACCATTAAAGTTACACAAGTTGATCAGTCAAGAGCAGTGTTATCGTTTGTCTTTTTGTAGTTTGACTTTGAATAACAAATGACTGCTGTCCCTTTAAGAACTCATGCATCCTGAAAACTGTTCCTGTTACTCATTCTTCATTTCTTCCTGAATTGTTTACGACTGTGTTTACATTAATACTCTTCAAAATGTGCACTGACAATTTGGTTGATTGTATTTGACCAATAATAAGCTGGAAAAAGAAGCAAATATTTGCACTTGTATGTCAGAGGGGGCTTTATTACGGTATGTGTGTGCGCGCTTCAGATGTGAGCCTGAAATCTGAGGGATTCGTAGAATTATGTGCAATCCCGCGCGAAATTCAGACCGATCACACACACTAACACGCTGTCGCAAGGAAAAGTCCAGCAGAATGCGCGTTCGCCGTGTAACCGGGCTGAGTGAGAATATGCAGCTGCGTGTCCACTCGCTGTCGGTCAGAGAAGGAGAGGAGAGGAGAGAAGAGGAGGGCGCAGATCGATACTGTAGAAACTGAGCAGGCTATCATATCTTTTCAGATATTTCAGTATCTATATTTTTGACAACACTAGTTGCACTGTGCCAACCCAGGCTTTTTAAAAGTGAAATAAATCCACACTTCAGAGCGCCATTTACCGGGCTTCCATGGCTAAAAGAACAAGCGGGCGCGCAAGCACCGGAAATCAGGTGGCCATGGAAACCAAAACTTGCGCGTTTGGAACCGATGATCGGAACCGAAAACAAATTTTCTAAACGATTCCAATGGAATCGTTATTTTTTAAACGGTTCCAAGTTGGAACCGGTTCTCGATGCCCAACCCTAATCCAAACTGATCACACTTGTAACAGCTAGTCATTCTATCAAAACCTGATCTCATGCTTTCATTCAGTTGCACATATTTTCATTCCACATTATCATTGTTTCAAACACCAGATTATTGTAATATGTAATGAGAAATTTTGGTTTAATCACTGAAACAGAACTGTATGATCTTCTTTCAATTTAGTACTTTTAACAATCAGTTCATCCAACAGCAAAAAATGCAAGATACATGTTTCAAATCACCCTGGTTGCTGAATTAATTACAGTAACTTGGGCTACAGATGTCACATGAAAATATGCTTACATTACCTAACTTATGTGATTGAATCCATAATGTTTGTAATGGTATATATTCAGTGTGTTATCAAAAGATATGATGAAGTTATGACACAGCCATGAGGCTCTGGGCTATATCCGAGTTTGCTGCCAATAGAGTAAATGTTCTCACTGTGCCATATAACTGAATCTATACTGTAGCTGAGCTTTATAAGGGTGAGTTACAGTAATGTGGCAGCCTCTACCATGGTAATCTGTTTACAGTATCACATATGGCATATACTGTAATGTAAAATGCTGTATTTGATTCCATCCTTCTCATCTATCCCTTATACTCTATTCTGCTCAATGTTCACACACACACGTACATACACACACACTTACATCTTTCTGGGTATACATAGGCATAATGATTTTTATACTGTACAAACAGTATATTCTGTCCCCTTACACTATACCTACACTGTAAAAAAAAGAATAATGTCTCCAAATGAAAATTTTCTAGTGACTGATCACATCTAAATATTTCAGTTTGCCAAATTAAATTTCACAGAAATTCAGTTTGGCCAACCGAGAAATGTATCAATTCACAAAATTTCAATTCAGCCAACTGAACAATTTAGATGTGATCAGCCCTTTGAAAATTTTCAATTGGAGACCTGAATTTCTTGTTTTACAGTGTACTCATCACACAAAACTTCTGAATCTGAATTTTTACATTTTCAAAAAAATACACACAAAAAAAAACACTTAAGCTTGTTTCCTCATGAGGAGCATAAAATGTCCCCGCAAGTTCAAGGATTTAGGATATTCCCATCTTTATAGGGACATTTTGACCCCGTTATGTAGAGTTTACCAGCCCACACACACACTTTGAAAATAGTGCTTATAATCTAAAATAAATGGCTTATAATATCTAAAGAAATCTGTGTACCAAATGATTAATTGATTAACCATTAAAATCAGTTGGATTCAGTAATAGACAAATGGATTAAACTGAATGAGAAGAGATGCAAATCAAAAGTTTGATAGTAAGAGATTTATGAAAGGTGGTTACTGTGAATGAAACATTTATGTAGATGAAACTCTTGTTTTGTGTAGTGAAAAGGATACTTCGTACTATTGTACAATTGAAAATATGCTGAAATGTTTGAAAAAAGTAAACTTTTTATGATCTGCTGTGATATTTGTACTATGAGTTTTAAAAAATGCACACCTTGATTGTGAAAATAGTACCAAAGTGAATAAAAAAAACTGTAACAGCGATGGTATCAAAAAAGACATGCACTCAAATGCTCTGTTTTTATAATTTCATTAATGTTTTTTTTTTGTTGGCAGTGCTTGCAGAAGATGCAATTAAGGCTGCATTAGCAGACTACAGGCTCAAACAGAAGGACAACAAGGAGACGTTAGCAGAAGCTCGAAACTAATGTCTTAATTCACCAATGAGTCACTGTAACCCACTCTTGTCCTGAAAAATGGTGTAGTTTACTTGCTGAGGTTAAACATAATAACCAGTGTCTATCATTACTACTATATGCGCACTGCCTTAGAATTTCTGGTTTGAAGTGTTTTGCGTTGACAGACTTTTTGGATTAAAGTTTTTTTTCTGTATCTCTCTAAATCACGCACATTAAAATAAACTTTAATTCCTTAAAATGTCATATTCTAGCATGAAATGCCCTCAATATTAAAGGCATACTACTAAAATGCTTGTAAATGTATTCTCATACACTTTATAAAAAGGAAAGTATGGGACTTAAAAAGATTGACATTTCTTAAGATTTGCAGGAGGGTCATTATAGTTTTGGCAGTTTTTTGTAAGCAAAAAAAGTGACACCAAAAAACCAAAAGATACTTGTATTATTTCTTGTAAAAACTTAATAAAACTCTAGATGTTGATGTTGCATTATCCATTGTTCTCTACATATTTGTCTGCACAAAAAAAGTTGTCTGTAATATGGGTTATGAATGTGTGCTAATTTCTTCTTGAACCTGTGGAAACGGTGCAACTCGCAAGTTTCGGAGCAGGATGTTCTTCAGGACCAAAAGCACTGTGAGCATCAGCAGTCCTGTAAATACACAAAGAACAGCCAGGACTGCAATAAGCGCTGGGTCACTGGACTGTAGTAATGTCTGAGGAGTGAATTCGATGTCTCTAGTTGTGGTCATTGAACCAGTAGTAGCTGATGCTCCTGGTTGCTGACCTGTTGAATTCTCCACACAACCAGGTTCCTCCTCTGTGGCTGGACTGTTGGGCACTTGGGTGGGCTGGGGTATCAAATATGTAAAATTTAGCAAGAGGCAGTCGTCGTAGCTCAGTCTCTCTAAAGTGGGCTGGTCTGACCCAAAGAAGGACCTTGATATTGTGCTCTCAGGTAGTTTTAAAGATTTTTGACATCTGAATGAACTTGAATTGCATGCAATATCAGATCTAACCAACATCACTGTACTTGTAGTCTGTTCTATTTGACTTTCAACCACTTTTCCAGATACTGCAGTTGTATTAACAGATGACATTCTCTCAACTGGCTTAAAAAGTTTTGGACAGATGGCCATGACCGACAGAGTTAATAGCAATTTCTGTGCAAGGTGCAAAGGAGCTTTACATACTAGATCCGTTGCCATCCGTAACCTGTCTGTCAGAAGCCACCTATAAAGATACATGATGTCACACTCACAAACCCAGAGGTTATTGGCTAGTTCCACTGACCGGAGATGGGACAATCCATCAAAAGCCTGCTCGGGTATAGAGCGTAAACAGTTACTGTTAATCTTTAACACTTGTAAGTTCACCAATGCACCCAACGAGGACAGATCTAGGGCAGAAATGCAGTTCGCCGACACGTCAAGGTGTGTCAGTGAAGAAGGTAAGTTAGGTGGCAGACGGGACAATCTGTTCCCCTTAAGAGTCAATGTCCTCAGTTTGGTCAGGCCAAGCAGTGCCCCTGGCTGAATCGCTCGTATCCGGTTATCCTCTAGGTCCAGGCGTGTGAGGTTTCCAAGATGCCTTAGAGATCCAGCAGTGATGTAGGTGATCTGATTCTCTTGAAGCTGAAGGGTCTCTAAGCTTGACGGCAGTCCCCGAGGGAAACGAGCCAATTGGTTGTGGCTCAGGCTCAGTTCCTGTAGGCCCGAGTACGGCTGGAACACGTTATCCACATTGCAGAGCTGATTTCGGGCTACGGAGAGGACGGCGGTGCTTAGGGGGACAGAGCGAGGCAGAGTTTGTAGACCAAGAGACTCGCAAAGAACCAGAGCACCAGAAGGGGGACAGCAGCAGCCGTTGGGACAGAGTGACACAACCAGGTTGGCAAGGAGAGACGAACAGAGATACAACAAGAGATAGTAGAGAAGACTAGGACACATGGCTTACTTGAGGGAAGAAGATTAAGAGGGATGGATAAAGAAAAGAGAAAAGAGACGTTAGTAAATGCTTTTTTTTTTAACCGCAAATTAATCTGTTGAACAAACTTAATTACCATGATGGACTCCGCAGCTCCTCCAGGTTGTGTTTCCTTTCATGTGCGTCTTGAGCTTGACACCAAACGCATTATCACATTTTTGACTTAGACATAGGGATGTGGTACTCACCATCATTTCCCTGTTTCAGCTGACCCCTCACTTTCACTTTATCTGCTTCACGTCCTAATCATCTTCGCTCTTTCCTCTTGCCCCTTCCAGAGAACGGTCCGTACTCACCCTGGAAATTCTGGGTAGCAGCCCATCAAACTTTAATGGCAGCCTTAAGGTTTTGGGTTACCGGTTTTGTATCTTCTTCACAATGTAAATTAAATTGGCACTTCAGTTGCTTTTCCCATGACACAGCTGCACTGGGTTAGTAGGTTTCTGTTAGGAAATACATTTAATAACCATCCCATGTAAGTAATACGCAATTTGGTCATCTGAAGATTTTTTTTTTTATTACTGCATAGTTATGTTAACCATGTCTGACCAAAATCATTTTTAAGCCTAAATCAAATCATTCAGGAGTGGCAAGAGCACATGTCACTTTTTCCCAAAGAAGTGAGAGCAGTGTATTTGACACCTCGTGGATAAAAAAGGGAGAGAAACTGACCTTGAGCTACGGTTCTTTTTCGTGGCTCAGGTTTCTGGCTCATTGAGGCTTCACTGAATATCTTTGATGTTTACTCTTTGGTGACGACACGCTACTAACACTTGGCCTTGTGCCATGGCATTGGGGTTTTCATTTCAGTAATGAGGCTAATTTGCATTTAGCTGGCTATTAATCAATGATAGGCTGATAACATCATTGTAACAAAATCTGCATATTGTTTAAGAAGTGTGAGCACTGTTTTTGTTAAAAAATAAATATTGCATGGAGGAATTCATATCTGATTCAACTTAAATCTTGGAATTTAAAATTAAGATCCCAGTTTCACAGACAAGGTTTAAAGGATTAGTTCTCTTTAAAATTAAAATTATGATTCACCCTCACCCTTCAAGCCATCCTATGTGTATATAACTTTCTTCTTTCTGATGAACACAGAGTTATATTAATACATATCCTGATGCTTCCATGCTTTTTAATGGCAGTGATGGAGTCCACTGAGTTTGAAGCTCAAAAAAGCACATCCATCCCTCATAAGCGTACTCCACGCAGTTTCTGGGGGGTCAATAAAGACCTTTTGAAGCGAAGTAATGCATTTGTGTACGAAACATATCCATATTTAAAACTTTGTAAAGTAAAATATCTAGCTTCCACCAGACCGCCTTCTGTATTCAATTTACAAAGAAAATGTAACGCCTCTCGCAGTTTAAAACGCATATGCTACCTCCGATGTCATACATAGTTGATCGTAACACTTTTTTTGTAACTTGAATACGGAAGGTGATCTGATGGAAGCTATATATTTTAGTTTATAAAATTCTAAAAATAGATATTTTTCTTACACGTCTTGATCATTTTTGCTTCAGAAGGTCTTTATTAACTCCCCGGAGCCGTATGGAGTATGCCGTATCAACTGTACAGCTGAATCAAAATCTGTTGCAATATTTTCCTGTTAACAATGTGAAGCTGCTTTGAAACAATCGGCATTGTAAAAAGTGCTATATAAAAAGTTTACTTGACTACTATAACTGAAATTGTGGTCATCAGAAAGAAGAAAGTCATTTACACCAAGGATGGCTTGAGGGTGAGTAAATTTTCATTTTAAAGTGAACTAATCTTTTAAGCCTAGTCCCAGACTAAACTGCATGTTTGAGCTGTTTTAACTGAAAGCAACTTTCATTGAAAACAGTGTCACTGTTTTGTCTCAAGATTCACACCAGTAATCTGAGTTTATAAAAGCTACTTAAATCTCCTAATTGAACTAAGGCCTTATCCTGGCCTAATCTAAACCCTGTTTTTGAAACCAGGCAGTTGTTATCCACAAAAAGTTTAATACTGGCATAATGTAAAAATGATTGTCCGCTTCTGCCACAGCCAGTATATTTCCATCAAGGCCAGATATTTCTAGATCTGTCTGAAAAGCCTATTGGAATAAGCTTCTGAAATATTGATTGGACGTTGTATGGATGTGACAAAAGCTCTGTAGATGCCGCCGTTATGCTCTGCTGGGCTCTGTTGGTGGGGTTCTTGAGTTTCATATTCTCCAGCCAAACCAACACAATTCTTTTGAAAAACAGACAGAACACAAGAAATCAGTTTGTTTCATCTAATCATCTATTAACATAAAAGTTTATTTAATTTGATTAAACTAATATATATATATATATATATATATATATATATATATATATATATATATATATATATATATATATATATATATATATTAGTTTAATCAAATTAAATAAACTTTTATGTTAATAGATGATCTGGACTCTATCAAACTTACATTTTATAACGGTATAGGTTATAATTTAGTTTGCTTGTTTGTTTTCAAAGAATTTAAGGTTCGCTTTATTTTAAGGTTACAGTTACATTGTAATTCCTCAAATAAGTACTGAGTAATAATTAATTACATGTACAGTTAAAGTTAGGGTTTGGTTTAGGGTTAGTTACTTGTAATTATGCATACCAGTAATTTACTGTTATTACTATACTAAGTACACGTAGTAATGTGTAACTGTCACCTTAAAATAAAGTGTTACAGAAATTAATTATTTTATTCAGAAAGGACATATTAAATTGATCAAAAGTCACAGTAAAGACATTTATGTTACAAAAGTGTTGCTCTTTAAAAATGTATCACCGTTTCCACAAACTATTAAGCAGCACAGCTGTTGATAACAACAAATATTTCTTTAGCACCAAATCAGCACATTAGAATAATTTCTGAAGGATCATGAAACTGAAGACTGATGCTGAAAATGCCATCACAATTGTTTTTTAATTAAATAGAAAACAGTTGTTTACAATATTACGGTCACAATATTCTTGTTTTTACCGTATTTTTGCTCAAACAAATGCAGCTTTGGTGAGCATAACAGCCTTTTAAACAATATTTAAAAATCTTACTGGCCCCAAACATGTAAAAGATATTGTATATGAAACAATATATTTATTTGTAGCAGGGCAGGAGAGTAACTGTTTGGAGAGTTTATTTTCCTTATGACAAACACACCAGACAAAAAAACAAACTACTTAAAATTCAATACTGAGGAAAGTCATGAAGTTAAGATAAAATAATAAGAGTCATGTACAAAACCTTCAGAAAATACAGCATAAATTATGGTTTACCATGCATATAGACATTTCATTTGTAAAATATAAAATGAAAAAAGAAAAAAGTGTGAAAATACATTTTCTCAAGTCTCCTCAAAACTAGAAAGTGATTCACAAAATAATTTCAAGTTTGTTGTGTACACCATTGTATTTTTCACATGAATAGCAAAACTGTCAATTAGTTGTTTAAACAAAATATTTTTTAAAGAAAAAATACAAGTTGAATAAACTATTTTCTCCACTCTTTCTCTGATGGAACATACACAGGTTGCAAACCAACAAGAATGAAGCCATCATATCTACCAAAAGATACATAACAGTAAAAAAAAAAAAAAAAAAGAAAAAAAAAAGGGTTGAAATCTAGGTAATCCCTGCTCATTAAAGAAAGAGCTCTCACGCTGTGGTGTGATTGGCCTTTCTGAGGTGGCACGTACAGACCAGTGGCTGACTGGCGGGGGCGTTTGAGGAGGTTGGCTGAGGCTCCTCTTTCTTCTTAGGCTCATCTTTCTGCATCTCCACTTCTTCAACATCCTCCACCTTCTGGACCTCTTTCGGCTTGGGCCTGGGTTCCTTTCCTTCCTTCTCCCCAACCAATGCTTTAGTAGGTTCTCGTAGGGTCTTTGCAGCGGTCGTCTTTCCATCCTGGATCTGGTTATGAGGTTTCTCCATAGCTTTATTAGATTGGCTCATGTATTTCCTGGGTGCGTAGGTCTTTGGAGGATAGTAGGCCTCGAGCTTGCGCTTGTGGCTCATCGCGGAAGCACAGCAGACGATGAAAATGATAACTACCAACAGAGAGGTCACGACAATGATGAGAAGCAAGTTCTCCTTCAGGAAGTCCACCACCTGGTTGAAGATGAAGTCTTTGATGCGAATGAAAGTGGCCGTTATGTTGGGAGATGGCGAGGGGGATGGGGGAATGTGCGTGGTACGGGCAATGGGGAAGATGAGTTCGGGTTCGTCCCCGCTGCCCTCCATGGAAATGTTGAACGGGGCAGGCTTGGCGAAGCAAACGCTGCCCCAGAGAGCAGTGAGGAGCAGACAGACAACGCGCAAAGAGAGTGACATGCTTCCTCTAAAGACCTGTAAGAAAATGGACACAAATGTGACCTTTACTAATCATTCCCCATAGAAACAGGAAATGAGCATTTTTAGATTTCATCAAGGCAGGTTCTTTTTTTAAAAGTTAGCCTATACTGTGTGAAAATAATTTTAGTAAAAACTAAAATATTTACTATTGACCAACCATTTCTTTTAACGAACAGAGGGCCACATAAATAATAAAAGCACGTACACTGTACAAAAATTAATTAGAAAAAAAGTTACCTGGTTGCCTTAAAATTGAGTTCATTGAAATTAAAATTGAGTTAATATAATGAACATATTTTGAGCTTCAACAACCTTTACTAAAATATTATTAAAAGATTTTGTAAGCATATTGGGTAATTGTGTATGTTTTATTTCTGATGATGCAGTGAAACATGCCAAATAGTGCTATTTTCATGATTTATCAAATTTTTTATGTGGTTCATATACAATCATATTTTGAGTTTCTATTTATTAAACAAATTTCCTTCATTGTATCAACTCAAATTTTTAATTTCAATAAACTAGAAATTTTAAGGTTACCTACTTTTTTAAGTTAAACCAACAAAAAACAACCAAATTTGTTTACAGTGTAGTGAAAAAGCACTATGGTATTACCATGAAGTATCTATTGTATCATGTAAATATTACTACAATTCAGTACTGTGGAAACATATATTTGTTATTTAATTACAACAAAGGATGATGGTGTATTTGTGTCACATTTTTATATAGCCAACAATCTGCATTCATAAAAATAACAGTTCTACATTGGCACATAATGGTTCCGTGAAGAACCTTTAACATCTATTCAACAACAGGTTATTTTCATAGCGGTAAAGGGTTCTTTAAGATTTGAAGAAGAAGAAGAAGAAACAGTCATTTTAAAAATATTCATTGAAAGATGCTTTGTGGAGCCAAAAATGGTTCTTCGATGACCGCTGCAAACACTCCCTTTCAGAGCCTTTTTTAAAAGAGTGAAATTTTACTTTTACTGAATAATGTTGGAGACATTTAGATGGCCAGCTGCCAAACCTTTGTAGCTATTATCGGTATATCTATACACTAGGTTTTCTTTGATACGAGTAGCTTCCTTCCTGTGACTCAACACGTTGCCGTAGAATCACTACACTGGGCACATTTTCGTGTTTCTGTTGCCTTGCAGGAGAGGAGCTATTCCTGTTACATCCAGTCATTACTTATTTGGGGTGGAGGCAGAGGGAGTCCATGCCTGGTTTGTAATTTCCCTGCCTGGCTGATGCCACCCACTCACCACAGAAAAGCAAAAGCAAGGCCAGATATATATTTGTGAGGGCGCAGCAAGGCGTGGGAGAGCCGCAGCTCACAGGCCTGTATTTACAGCCCAGCTGCAATGAGACGGGCCAGAGACCAGTGAGACTATTTCTGCACTGCGCAAGAACAACTTATGATGTTCATACATGCATCAAGACTGCATTATGGGCAGATTTACTTTTTTTAAATGAATTTCATGCTAGACATAAAACATTTTATATGTAAAATAGGGAATAGCAAGATTCTCAAGTGAACATCAACCAGAAATGGCCATGAAAGAGCAACATTTTGAGTACCATCCATTAAAATAATCCCTTCAGATATTTTTACTTCTTTAAATCTTAAAAATAAAACATTTCCACCTCAGTGCCGATCACACCGACTAACTGTCTCACCACATTCTTCATAAGGCAAATAGGAAGACCAAATTTTGAAGAATTCCCCTTTTACTTTTTGTATTACTAATCTACAAGATAAGGTAATCTCAGCAATGTGTAACAAGAATGTTGAGCTAAGAAAGAATAAGTATCTAAATAGAATACATGGACTCATCTGCGTAGACCACAGCAAAAATAAAAGAGCAAAAAAAAAAAAAAAATGGTTTTAGACTGAGAAATACTGTATTGATTTTCAGGCGTACAACTATCCTGAAACTCGGTTTGTCCATATAGTTTGGCATTTGCTAAAGCAACAATATAAGAAACTTTATTTTACATAAAGGGTAAACCAAGGTATATTGAAAAGGTACAAAATTAAACACTTAAGCCACATTTAAAATTTATATCACAGTATAAAATCTGTGGGTTTTAAAATGAACAGTACATATAGTTCATGTGATTTAGTAAGTTGGTTAAACACCACTAGGAAAAGCGGGTTCTAATAAAAGGTCAAGCATCATTTGCTTGCAGATTTTATATTTAAAACATTTACACATTCTTAAACACTTTTTTAATGCTACGATATCAGGAAAATATTAAATTAAAATGCATTGTTTGAGTGATTAAAAAAAAACCTGAAATGTAAATGTTGTATATAGTGTGCCAACACATGAATTATTCATAATGTGCAAGTGAAACATGACATTTTACCCTCTCAATGAAGGAAATATAAAAATACTCACTGCTCGTGTTACTTCCGTTCTCTGATGCACTTTTTTTTACTGACACTTCAAGCTACAGGTAGGCAAAATAAATAAAGAGCAACAGTTGTAAAGCAAAATAGCTGCCTCTATGTTGTCCTCAAAGCCTTATGGAAGCTTCTGGCCATGTGGGTTTTCCTAAAAAATCTGGATAATTACACAAGGACATTTCCCTCCTCTCTCTCTCTCCATCTCCACCCTTTTTCTGTCCTTCTCTTTTTCTCATGGATGCAGGACAAGGACAATCCAACTACATTTACCAAACAAGAAAGCAGTAAGAGGCTACAAAATAATATATTAGGCTGTATAAATCTCTACAGTCTATCACTGTATTATGTCACAGTTTTGTTTTTTACCCTGCATTTACCACAGCCATTGATTGGTCAAAAGGTTAAAAAAAAAAAAAAAAAAAAAAACTTTGACTTTCTATTTGACAACTTGCACTACAGTGTATTCCCAATGGATAAAATCAAGAAATGACTATAGATCGCATTATGGACATAACATGGGTTGGATACAGCAATTCACATCAACTTGAAAATGTGTTTAATATTTATTAAATTATTTGGGAATAGCTGGGTTAACTGCACAATGACTTGTGTCATTTTGCACGCCATTCATCCATCAAGAACTTAAACACAGAGTCGACTACACAGGCTATATTACAAAAGGGAATATTATACAGCATAAAATAAAAATATATACAAAACTAACACAAAATAAAAAACAAAAGAAACTAAATGTGAAAAACATTATTTTCTCAGTGTTAATCTTGTTGACTGGCCCTTTTTTAATTCACACAATGGAAAGTGTGCAACTTCGGCACGAAAGCAAAATCATTTTTGGGAACTTGTGAAAGCATATATTTTATGTAAATTTGCCATGATAACATGTTATATTCAGACTGTGATAATCTCCAACATCACTCTGTTAGAGTAAATTATACAGCGCTGGTTGAACCACAGGCAGGAATAGAACATATGCAGAAACATATTCTGCCAAACCTTACTAATGCCTGAGCTCTTTGGAGAAAGTTTCAACACTGGAATGATTACATAAAAAGATTCACACATGCAAAAACATAATTAAAATATAAAATGATCAAATGATTCTGCGGTTAAAATAAATACTACAGAATAAAGCTATTTCTAGCTGAATAATTTGGTTCAGGCAAGAAAGAAAAAAAATTCTAGTAAAAACTACACTGTAAAAAAATGTATGCCTTAAATTTAAGTACAATCAATTTGGATGTTTAAGTAATTTAAACTTAAATTACATTCAGCTAACTTTAAACAATGAGTTGGATCGTGTATAACTTATTTTTAAAAAGTTGAAAATTGCTTATTTTGGTGAGTTAAAGCAATGTAAAAACATGTTGTCATAATTTACTGATCATCATTTTTACAGTGTACTCAACTTTCTGATACTTGTGTTCCCATGGGGCATGAATAATTAATAATAATGCATTTTTCACTGTTTTCCAACTGCATTCGCATGGTTTTATCATTGCTTTTGTTGGTTTAGTAGCCGTTTTGTGACATCTGGAGTTCATTTTCTACTCAAAATGAAAGATTCATACTTAAAAATTATCCAACGAATGTTACCATTATTGTGCACCAAGGTATTGCAAAGAAAATTTCAACTAAGTTAGAGCTACTTATTTTCTCTAATTTAAAGTTTCTCTAAAGTAGATTTTACCTAATTCAATATGCAAAATTTACATTTGTAAAATTTGCACAAACTTGCAAATGAAAAAAAGAAATACATTTTACTTATTTCAGTGTATATGTAAACGTACCATTAGAATTTAAAATAAATTAATCCATAGATACATACAGAATGAAAAGCAGCTATAGTTAATCCCAGTGAAAAAAAGAACAGCAACAAACCAATCTATAGATCAATAACATGCTAGATCTGGTCTAGCAACATAAAAAAAACCCTTCTAAGCCAGGTATCATACAATTGAACATCATTGAGTGGGACATTGATAATCCGTATATTAATTTATATTCAGTGAATTGTACCTTTTTGCTTTTCGGGCAGTGCAAACTATTCTAAAGTTGGGTTTCTGTCAAACCTGAGCACTGATTTAAAATAACACGTGTCAGAGTAAACATTTCCATACATGCAGTGTACACAGCAGGTGAAAGGTCTAAGTTTCTAAAGAGGGCCCTCTGTATCAGGAAGAAAGCTGTTTAAAGTAAGATTATCTCCGTCAGGATCTCCATCCTCAGTATTCGGGATCAGTGCTCCATTACTTTTAGGGTGTCGTCTCGGCTTTGGAACAGGGTGGTCGGTATCATTCATAAGGGCAGAAATGCAGACCATCTCAGTCTCCTGGAGAAGATGCGCTTTGTGCCTGTATCTGTATCCTGAAAGTTTTGTAGCCAGGCAGATGGTGCTAATGATAAAGATGGTCGTCAACGCAGCCATCGAGGCGATTGCGATGAGGCAGCGACTCACAAGTGTGTCATCTTTAGAAGAGTTAGTGGGACACAAGTGGGTTGTTAACGTGGTTGATGTTTTAGTGGCCGTTGAGATAACTGAAGTGGTATGCGATCTTGCATCTGTAGACATTTTTGCAGTTGTTGCTGTCATTTGTTTTTCTGTTACGTTACCAGGCTCCAACGGTGCAGGAAATGTGGGGGTAGAACTTCCTGCTTGTGAAATGTGTCCAGTACCATTACTATGACTTATTGTGGGAAGTTGGGTGCTCAAATTACTCTCTGTTGGCTGATGGACTGTCAGGTTCTTGGTTCCTGCTGAGTACTTCTGTTGGGTGTGGCTCAAATCTGGAGAACCTGTAGTTGCAGAGACATTTAACGTAATCAAAGCCTTTACGGTTTCCAAAGTGGTGCTACTTATATTCTCAGCTTTAGTTACACCTGTTGTACTGTGTATTTCACTGCTGTTTGTCGATGTTGTGTTTATTTCTCTTTTCATCCTAAGATATCTTGACTTGACCAAACAACTGAAAGTCAGCAGCAAAACAAGAACTGGTAAACACCCAAGTCTGTTGGTCACCACCGCCATCTGCACACACACACAAAAAAAAGAGACAGTGTTGCAATAATCCTTTAGATGCACAAATACTGTCTTCACCAGTAAAACAACCATTTATAAGCATATGCTGTCTGGTTATTCCCCTTTAGATATGAAGCATGTTCAGTTGAGAGGAACCTTTAATACAATGAGACCAAATCATAATAATGGAACAAAAAAACGTCGTAACATTTAAATGAGTTGCTCGTTACTTCGGCAAGCTCATGAGGCAGGTGGAGGTTTGACTATAGCATGTGGTAGGACCATTTGGGTGAACTGCATCCTTTTGTCAGTTATACTGTTATTAACACCTCAATCTCAATCTCTTCAAATCTTAATTTGAAATATATTATGGTTACCGTCATGGTAACAATTATGAAATTTCTCTTTATCAATCTCTTTCTCTTTAACAATCTTTAATCATTTCCTTGGAGATATTTAACCATTTACTCTCCACAGTTGAAGAATAAAATAAAAAAGTCACCACACCATATAAACATTGCAATTTTAGACATTGAATTTAAAGGCAAAATTTAAAATTTAAAACAAAACTACATACCATCGGTTTCTACTGCCAACAGGTTCTTGATCTGGAGTTCGATTGAAAAGTCAGGTCCCTTCACACACCCGCGACGCAATGTTTCAAAACTACTCATTGCACAAATACAGGAAGTCAAACCTCATGAAGCGTCAGACTAAAGCAGAGGTTCACAAACTCTGACGCAAACCCGAATGAGCAAGAGAGACACTTAAATATCACATCTTAGTTCCTCTAAAACAGTAAGCTAGAACTTTAAACTAACCAACCTCGCTTCCCCAAAGAGGTTTTATAATTAGAGAAAAAAAGAAAAGATAGAGACAAATGCCAAAATTTCTGTTTATTTTTTTTTTATTTTCCCAGTAATCAGTAAGACTCTTTATACTTAAAGCAGACGAATGAACAAAAATGGAACAGTTATGCACAGAATTTAATTTCTAGATATCTTTCCTTTCGATTTTAATCATCGGACACATAAAAGGCTCACAGTGTGCATAATGGTGTGGTGGTGGGGGAGGGGGGTTCCTTAAAATCAAACTCCAAATGATGGATAATACTTTCCTACAGTCAAAGAAAAAAGGAAAAGGAAAACTAAAAAACATATTTACAAAGCATCCAAATAAATCACTTCCATCCAGCCTTCTTCCTGCATTATCTTTTCAACCTATCTAAATCCCTTATCACTTCATTCATTCACCTTTGAAACCACACACTCAAGCTGCATCACAGATGCCTCCCGAGGCCTCTTAAACACTCAATATAAATCCATCACACATCCTGAAGTTGATCAAGCTTGGCACATCTGTACCCCAAAACACGGTCCCTACGTTTTCAAACCCTTCACTTTAAAACAACACCCAAAAAGAGAGCAAAAGAGAGCAAATGACAGAGGTATTGAGTTGTTGGAGTGAGAACTGAAAACTTGTTTGAAATGAAGTACTTGCAGGTACTTGAAGGTGGAGGCTATTTTGGACTAAAAAGCATGTGGAGGAGGGAAGGTGCTTTTCAGAACCAAAAGAGGCACTAGACAGTGATGCAAACAGAAATTAGATTTGTAGAAGTGTCGAAATGAAAACCACAAGAGAGCATTCTGATGAAGGATGTAGCCAAAGCAATCTGATCAACAGAATCACAGTTTCCTCTCTTCTTGGCATGAAAAAAATACACAGCCAAACTTTAAAAAAACTCCAGTTGTCATCACCTCAATCTTGTGGCACACATAATACAACCGTAAAAAGTTTTATCTAGACGTGAACCGCCCCATGAGAGAATTGGTTCTGCTTGGCTAGGAGAGCATAGACAGAATGCCGCAAAAATGACATTAGGAAAAGGAAGTCAAGCTCATTTTGCTGGTAGTCATGGTCTTCAATGCACTGCAGATGTATGTACAGACAAAGATTCAATTGAATGCTTGGTTTCTGAGATGGTATGGACGGCACAACTCAAGATGAGAATTGAAGGAAATAATGAAAGAAAAGCAAGCCTAACGGCGTTTCTTAGTCCTGAACGATGTCTGACTAGAACAAAGTCAGAGTAAAAGCTATCAAGCCGGTAAAGCAATGAACAAGTTTTGCTGCTAAAGCTAATGAACATCTATGGGCGTTTTGTACTGAGCTTATATCCTCATGTTTGGCTTGCATTGTAGCAACTGTTGCCATCAAAAAAAAAAAGAAAAAAAAAAAAAAAAAAAAAAAAAAAAAGGTGTTTGGAGTGGTGAGAAGACTACACATTAACTGGTCGTGGCAACTGCCGGAACCAGAATTATTTTGATTATTTTGCTAATTACTATCTTAATACATACATGGGTACCTGAATAAAAACATCTTTAGTGGAATTTTTTAGAGCACCTGTATTGTTTTCCAGTAATGTTTTGTAAACTTTTTTTCAACTATACATGTTTGCCAGGTTGATTAAAATCTTTATTTTTTATTCTTTAGAAAGACACCTATAACATTGACAAATGGTTCCAATGATTTCCCCTCCTTGCATTACTAGCATATTGCTTTGTCCCTTATAAGTACAAAATGAAAAGCTAGTCAAATACTTTCAGGGAGGTGAATAACTCCTCTATAAATTTGGCAACTCAGAAGGGCGAAAGAGGAACTCCAATACTGATGGCTACTTTGAGCTCATCAAGTGTGTGGAACTGTGTCAAAATGCAATCATCTGGGTCACAATTGTTAATAAGAAAAACAAAAAAACAAACAAAAATGAAGACCATTCAAGAACACCAGATAAAACAGCCATTGCAGAAAGATTTGGAGTGAGATTTGGAGTAGAAGCTAAACGGGTCAAATTTTGAACTAAACTGAAAGCATTTGTAGTTTTCCAAATGGCTGAGAGGTGTAAACAGGTTTTGGGGATTGCAAAAGGAATAATTGATAATCTTGGAATGTTGGTTGGAGTCTTTGCGAGGCAGGCTTCAGACGGAACGCTGTCATGATGATTGGCAGTGACGGGTCCCGCCCACCTGGCCAATGGGATGTCCTGAATAGAAGGGGAGGAGATTACAGGGTCCCTTTAGATGTCCATTTTAGACAACTGCTCCTCAAGATTGGCAATTCTTTTTTCCTGACTGCTGACCAGCTCTCTGAGAGATTTCATTTCTTTCAAAACCTCGTCCAGCTTAGCTTCACTTTTCTGTTAAGGAAGAAAAAAAGCAAACAAAAATGTTAGGAACAATTCTCTCAGCAGAAACCCCCCCAACAACAAACAAACTTTGTTTTGTGCCCATATTCACAGACCTGCCACACAAAAACAACACCTTTAACTATTTATACAGCATACATTTGCTGTGGCATTATTATTTCGATTAAATTTTGCAATGTCTCTCTCAACTATTGTTTCATTCTAGAGTTGGGGGGGGGGGGGGGGGGGAAGAAAGCCTGGTCCTTCATTATATTCAGTTGACCGTATTTTAGAGCCACACAATGTTGCTTAACCTAGGCCTGACTGAGTGAAGCAACCCCAGATCATAACACTACCTCCGCAAACTTGTACAGTAGAGAGTATGAATGATAAGTGCCTCACTTCATCTGCCTCTCTTCTTACCCTAATGCACAAATTTTGGTTTCCATATTGGCCACCTGATTTCCAGAAGTGCTTGCCGAGCCCACTTGTTCTTGTATGTATATGTGTATATATATATACACACACACACACACACACACACACACACACACACCTCAAAAAGATAGCATATTGTGATCAAGTTCATTATTTTCCATAATGTAATGATACAAATTAAACTTTCATATATTTTAGATTCGTAGCACACCTACTGAAATATTTCAGGTCTTTTATTGTTTTAATACTGATGAATTTGGCATACAGCTCATGAAAACCCAAAATTCCTCAAAAAATTAGCATATTTCATCCAACCAAATAAAAGAAAACTGTTAATAATTATGTTCAGTTATGCTCTCAATACTTGGTCGGGAGTCCTTTTGCAGAAATGACTGCTTCAATGCAGCGTGGCATGGAGGCGATCAGCCTGTGGCACTGCTGAGGTGTTATGGAGGCCCAGGATGCTTCGATAGCGGCCTTAAGCTCATCCAGAGTGTTGGGTCTTGCGTCTCTCAACTTTCTCTTCACAATATCCCACAGATTCTCTTTGGGTTCAGGTCAGGAGAGTTGGCAGGCCAATTGAGCACAGTAATACCATGGTCAGTAAACCATTTACCAGTGGTTTTGGCACTGTGAGCAGGTGCCAGGTCGTGCTGAAAAACAAAATCTTCATCTCCATAAAGCTTTTCAGGAGATGAAAGCATGAAGTGCTCCAAAATCTCCTGATAGCTAGCTGCATTGACCCTGCCCTTGATAAAACACAGTGGACCAACACCAGCAGCTGACATGGCACCCCAGACCATCACTGACTGTGGGTACTTGACACTGGACTTCAGGCATTTTGGCATTTCCTTCTCCCCAGTCTTCCTCCAGACTCTGGCATCTTGATTTCCGAATGACATACAAAATTAGCTTTCATATGAAAAAAGTACTTTGGACCACTGAGCAACAGTCCAGTGCTGCTTCTCTGTAGCCCAAAAGTGGCTTGACCTGGGGAATGCGGCACCTGTAGCCCATTTCCTGCACACGCCTGTGCACGGTGGCTCTGGATGTTTCTACTCCAGACTCAGTCCACTGCTTCCGCAGGTCCCCCAAGGTCTGGAATCGGTCCTTCTCCACAATCTTCCTCAGGGTCCGGTCACCTCTTCTCATTGTGCAGCGTTTTTTGCCACACTTTTCCTTCCCACAGACTTCCCACTGAGGTGCCTTGATACAGCACTCTGGGAACAGCCTATTCGTTCAGAAATTTCTTTCCGTGTCTTACCCTCTCGCTTGAGGGTGTCAATGGTGGCCTTCTGGACAGGGTCGGGTTGGCAGTCTTACCCATGATTGCGGTTTTGACTAATGAACCAGGCTGGGAGTTTTTAAAGGGTTACTTCAGCGATTAGCATATGGCTTTGTATCAGTAGAAACCCTGGAGAATATTCAAATTATTGTGCTTTCCCCCCTCATATCTCCCTGAGACGAGAGATTTATGCATTTTATTTCTGGAAAAATTCCTCCTATGATGCAAAATGACGATTTTTGCATCATAGGAGGAATGTTTGCCCAGAGGCTAAAGACTACAGCCAGCAGAGGGAGCTATTTCCGCATGTTTTGAATCTGCGCATGGGGGATGGGAGATTACACTCAGCTGGCAGGGAGAGCTCAGCTTGCAGACAGGATCATTTAAACGGAGCTATGGTGAGCAATGTAAGTCTTTTAACTTCTCAAATTCATTTCTATGAAAGTTAAGCTTGCAAAGGCATGAACTGAAACGCGTGCCAGACTGAACTCCTGTGTGAATGTATGCCGCGAATGTAGTCGCGATTCCCTCAGCTCTCATCACTCGTGCAGTTAGTGCTCAGTGCTGTGACACTTGCGCGGTGACTCACTCATTATATTGAACAGACACGTTCAGTTTTTAATTGTAGTGTCTTCTCTAACTCAGTCACAGTAATGAAGTTGGTGGTGTTGGGAATGGCCTCACAGGGCAGCGAAGCATTCTGGGAATTGTAGTCTTTCATCCCCATGGGACAAAAATACATTTTCTGTCTTTTCTCAGTCTAGAAGACACCAAATTCAAAAATAATTTCACATTTCTACTGCATTGATGACCCAGTTTAAATACAGATTCATCTTCCCAGCGCTGAAGTACCCCTTTAAACGCCTCAGGAATCTTTTGCAGGTGTTTAGAGTTAATTAGTTGATTCAGATGATTAGGTTAATAGCTCGTTTAGAGAACCTTTTCATGATATGCTAATTTTTTGAGATAGGAATTTGGGGTTTTCATGAGCTGTATGCCAAATTCATCAGTATTAAAACAATAAAAGACCTGAAACATTTCAGTTGGTGTGCAATGAATCTAAAATATATGAAAGTTTAATTTTTATCATTACATTATATATATATATATATATATATATATATATATATATATATATATATATATATATATATATATATATATATATATATATATATAAGTTTATTTTAGAAAAAAAAACTTAAAGGAACACTCCACTGTTTTTAGAAGTAGGGCTTATTCAACATCTTTCCTATATTTAGATATGTGGGCAAATGCATTTTTGTCTCAGTGCATGCATTGTTTTAGTTTGGCAGGGTTGCCGCTAGCTTGTGCCGTTTTTCCCGACGTGATGGTTCACAGCTATCCTTCAAGTTTTTAATAATGTGTCAGACATTTCTTAGACCAATTTTAATACAATAGACCCTTCTGAAACTCTGGGCCTATTTACACTTGGTCACTTCATGCATTTTTACTGATCAGATATCTGATTTATCAAAATGATTACATTAGGTCACAAATGTGTCTCTGCAAAACAGATATAAATCCAATACTCTATTAATTCCCACACTATATGCAGATGTCTTTAGATGAGTATTATGCTAATATTACACATTGTGAAATTGACATGAGCAAAGTCCAGACATTACTCCTCGATCGTCCGAGGCATTTTAAGCAGGTCTGGAGTGTTCTCTGCTAGATATATAGTATTTCTAACTTTCTAAATTTTCTAACTTTGTTTGTGCTTGTATATGATCGGCAGATATATTACACACTAAAGGAAAACATTATAAGGCATCATATGACCCCTTTCATTTTTTATATTTTCCTCATTTGAATTGTAATTTAAGTAACTGTGTTATGCAATTTTGTCATGTTTATTAGTTATAATATTTCTATTTATTTAAGAAAAAATTCAGTTTTAAATATTTTAGTGCTTCTAGGTAACATGTCTAATGTTCATTTTTACGATTAACAAGTTATCGAATGTTTTTTATTTTAGCTTAATTTCAATTAACGGAAACTATTTTTAATAGTTAACAAAACCAATGCTGCCATAAGCAAATAATCAAGACACATTTGTATTAAAAGAAATTTTTTAGGTGTGATGAATAGCAGTTAACATTGGTGTGTTTGTAGGGCAGAGCACTGGCTCCTATGATTACAGCCCTGAGCGGAGAGAGCTTGGTTTACAGGGCAGGACACACATGTGGTGCTGCTGTCATGTGGTTAAACAGGCATGTGGTTGGGGGTTGGTTCTGCTGTAGAACATCCTTAAAGCTATAAAAACATTATATGTAAGCCAAAAGGAGAAGTTAGCCCTGAACTATACAATCATTTAGCTGCATGTAGGTCACAACTAGAGCACAGTGCAAATTACAGAATGAATAAAGAAAATGTGTTATAAATTTAATCAAGGAATTTAAATTTATTCAAGGAATATTTTATTAATTAAAATATATGAGGGAATTACACAGTAAAAAGTGATAAGCTGGTGGATGATAAACTGAACAAGAATAAGTAAATTAGTAAATGAGTCCAACTTACGATAGATGGCGTGGAGGTGGCAGTCTTGATGGCAGGGGCGGTATTCTCTGTATTCTTGCTCATCTTGTCTAGGATGTTCTTCTTGACCACTTTGGTGAGATCGCGGTTCTTGCCTGGCACGTATCCATGTTTCAGGGATATCAGGATAGGGTCTCCATTCTTCCCATCAATCCAGTCCTCTGCCTCCAAGGGGGCCTCTGGACCTGCCGTGTCAGGGTAAAGGTCATCCTGGAACAAGTCCGACTGATGGAAGGGAGAGGTGTTATTAGTTGGGATATGCAGGATATGGATCAAGCAAACCGTTTGAATATAAACAACAAGGATGCAAATGCAGAGTTCAGTTGCTTGGTTGGTGTGAAAGCGGTTTTCTGAATTTAAGGCTCTTGATGAATCTTTTGTGTTGAAGGCAGTGAAAATGCTGGCTATGTATTTTTATATGTTTTTGAAACAATATTTATATATATTTTAATGTTAATTGTTTTGTTTTTTTACAAATAAAGGTTTACTGACCCGAAACAAAGGTTTCGGGTCAGTAAGAATTATTTTTCTGTGGTAATGTAATGCTCTTATGGAGCAAATAAATGCTGTTGGTTTGAACTTTTTATATATATATATATATATATATATATATATATATATATATATATATATTAAAAATAACACAATATTAGCATATTAAATTATTTCTATACATGGCATTGTCAAAGAGCATATATACTTTAACACAATGTGTTAAATTCAAATATAATTTTCAGTGAGTATTAAAATACATTAAAACGCTAAAAAAATAAATACATCTTTGACAAACACTGGCCCGAAACTCTTATACTGGCACAGCGGGTCTTTCTTATTTTTCAATCCACATTAAAAGCAAAGCGTCTCAAACAACAACAAAGTCGAAATGAACAACGCTTTCTATTTTTGATGCCGACTCCTCCAGCATTGTTACCTAGGTGCAGTGAAAAACAGCTGTCATCCTAACTTATGAGTTGTGTTTGATATCGCCCCCTATACACCCATTCACATTTTCCTACATTGCTTCACTAATATATTCAGTTAAAGGAGTGAATGAAAACGAGTGAGTGAATTTGGACATGCGCGCCGAAAGGTCTGCCTCTTTTGCAGTTTGTGCTTGACGTTTAATAATCAGTTGAAGCCAGTATTGAAAAGATTGATCTTGAGCTCGGTCCTGGAAACTTGAATTTATAAACCTTAATTAAACTATTTATAAATCAATTCAAAAGGAATTTATAAATGTATAACTAACATTATGCAGTAGCCACTTGCATGGTTGACCAGTGGTTTGGAAAACAGGTGGATGGATGATGCCGCGGCTGCCATCTGGCAAGACGTGGGAATTCATCCAGCACGACCCTCAAAGTGCATTATGGGTATTCTCTAGCCATTGAGTGTATATTAACTCTTTCCCCGCCAAACACGGAAATTTCCATTATTTGTGAGAAAACGCTTCCAGGCCAATAACGGAATTTTCCGGGTTTCCGTATTTTCACTGTCGGGCGCTAGGGGGCGCTATTGCGCATCTTCTGAATGAGTACTGAATCTCCTGATCAAAACACACGTGAGGAAGACGCAGTGAAACGAGCGATCGCATGTAATCATATGCATATTAAAAATAACGTGATCATCCTCATTAAACAGCATATGAATCAAAACTGCCTAATGTTACTGAATGAAATGTGGACCCAGGACGAGCCACAGGACTGTGTAAGCATTAGGGGTGTTGATGGACTCGATCTACTCCATCTGTGTTTGATCATCGATCTGAATCTGATCTGGAAACAGTCTTTCACAAAAATTTGATTTTCTCAGCTTTTTTTTCAAAATGTTGCTTTTTTATGAAACCTACCCATATTCAAGTGTTGATAAAAAAGGAATGCATGAAGCTAGAATAAAATTATTTTTTTTGTTTAAAAGAAGAGGGTCAGCTCTTTATTTTGATGCTCAGATATTCATTTAACAAAATATTCTATGGGCTATTAAATTTTGGTGAAAATTGTCAAAAACCCTGGCGGTGGCTGGCAACTTTTTTTTTTTAAACGCTGGCGGGGAAAGAGTTAAGTACACTTGATATTGCGATGCATTATCGGATAGAATAAGTGCACTCAATGTCAACTACGGTTTCTTACACCACTAAAAATGGATGTCCCCTCAAATAGATTCCAATTTAATTGTATGGGGGCAGACATTTTGGACACGGGTATATGTTGATGGTGCAAACATACTGAGGTTTAAAGCAAAAACACGTGACGAGAGACCTGCGGTGAAAAGTGGTACTAAATAATCAAACCCAGTGTAAAAAAACAAGTTCTGAAAACAACAAGGTCTAGTCAACTAATAGAACTGCTCTTTGACAATGCCAGAACACAAAAGCCAAAGCAGGAGGAAGTTGTGGCTCAGGATATTCGGTGTTGCTGAACTCTTAAAGGAACACTCCCCCTTTTTTGAAAATAGGCTTATTTTCCAAGTCCCTTAGAGTTAAAGGGTTAGTTCACCCAAAAATGAAATTGATGTCATTAATGACTCACCCTGATGTCATCCCACACTCGTAAGACCTCTGTTCATCTTCAGAACACAGTTTAAGATATTTTATATTTAGTCCAAGATCATATGCAAGTGTACGCACACTATACTGTCCATGTCCAGAAAAGGAATAAAAACATCATCAGAGTAGTCCATATGTGACATCAGTTAGTTAATTAGAATCTCTTGAAGCATCGAAAATACATTTTGGTCCAAAAATAACAAAAACTACGACTTTATTCAGCATTGTCTTCTCTTCTGCGTTTGTTTTCAAACCTCAAATAAAGATTCAAACGGTCATGAATTAGCGGATTGATTCATGATTCGGATCGCCAATGTCACGGGATTTCAGCAGTTTGACATGCAGTCTGAATCATGAATCCATACGCTGATTCATGACGCAAGCGGAAGAGAAGACAATGCTGAATAAAGTCGTAGTTTTTGTTATTTTTGGACCAAAATGTATTTTCGATGCTTCAAGAGATTCTAATCAACTAACTGATGTCACAAATTCGGCTACTTTGATGATGTTTTTATTTCCTTTCTGAACATGGACAGTATAGTGTGCATAGACTGCATATGCTCTTGGACTAAATATAAAATATCTTAAACTGTGTTCTGAAGATGAACGGAGGTCTTACAGGTGTGGAACAACATTAGGGTGAGTCATTAATGACATCAATTTCATTTTTGGGGGAACTAACCCTTTAAACAATTGAGTTTTACCATTTTTGAATCCATTCAGCCGATCTCTGTATCTGGTGGTAGCACTCTTAGCATAGCTTAGCATACATCATTGAATCATATTAGACTATCAGCATCAGTGCTCAAAAAAATGACCAAATACTTTCAATATTTTTCCTATTTAAAACTTGACCCCTCTATAGGTTACATTGTGTACTAACACCACCGAAAAATGAAATGTTGCTATTTTTTTAGACCGTTATAGCTAGAAACTACTTTCTCATTCCTGCGTTGGAACTTGCGGCCGTCATGGGTGCAGCAGCACAATATTACACAGCGCCTGAAAATAGGCAAACTTCCGTCAATATAACCAGCATGAAAATCTGCTTGCACAGAGAGCATGCCATGTAACCATGGAGACGTTTGTGAGAGACAATTCAGAAGATATTTACTTTGGTGCAGATCCCGAACCGTATCTATTTGAACCGGAATAACAGTTACGCTAAAGATAAGCTTTTAAAATGTGAAAGAAAAAGTGTGGCTGAACAGACTGGGGCAGAAGGGACGAGGAGAGCAGATTCAAATTGGTGAGTCAGAGATGAGTCAAAATTCAAGGAAAAATGGTCCAACATGGATTTGGTCTTCCGACCTTTTGATTTTGACTAATGTAATAGGTGAATGAAATATGCTCAGAAGGTGCTGCTTATTATGAAGACAGAGAGATGCGCTCGGTTGTTTCTCTCTGTCACTCAGTTAAGATGCGCCCTGTCATCTATCACTCATAAATCACAAAAAACTGATCAAATAAGGCTTTGGCGGGACAATTTTTTTTTGCCGGCTGCAAAATAATTTTCAATACAGGAGACACGCTCTGAAGCCTCGGCAATGAACAGAACATCACTAACGTATTATTTTGTACAATACAAACTGTGTAGATACACAATACTGGAACTATACACTTCACCAGAACTCTACAACAAAACTACTATCTCAACCAGTAGAGCGTGGCGCTAGCAACGCCAAGGTCATGGGTTCGATTCCCAGGGAAAGCAAGAACTGATAATAATGTAAAATGTGTACCTTGAATGCAATGTAAGTCGCTTTGGATAAAAGCGTCTGCCAAATGCATAAATGTAAATGTAAACTACTAACGTTATATATGGTATAAACCAAATGGCCGTTCAACTCACGCTTAGTGATTGCATTCACAGGTAACTACTTACAGCCATGGGGGATGATACACTTTCGCCCTGTCTGGCCATATCCTTTAGATGCCACACCATGGTAACATTATCCATGTTTTCCTAATCGTCATCTGGTCCCGAATGCTTTGAGCAAACACGCAGTTTCTTGTTTGAATCAACCAGTGTTTTGGTATCTGTTTTTTTGAGCAGTCAACCACTGATTCTTTCATTACTTTATTTTCATTGGTATTCTGTGAAACATGATGGTAGAATACACCTTCGACTCACTATCACAGCTCTTTACTACACACAGAACCATGGCTAATCGAACAGTAAATCCACTACATAATTTGCAGGCTGTAACTCTGCATTATCTACAACGACACAAACTTAGTGCTGGTCGCATTGGAAGTTACCTATCTGAGAACTACTTTCAGGCACTGCGTAATATTATCGCACCGCTCAACCCATGGTACGACCACAAAGTTCCATGATTACTACGCAGGAATCAGAAAATAGTTCCCATCTATATCGGTATAAAAAAAATCTAAAGTTTTAATTTTCCGTTGGTCTTAGTACACTATGTAACTACAGAATAGTCAAGTTTTAAAAATATTATCTTTGAAAAAATCAAGTCATTTTTGAGAGTGATGCTAATGGACTAATATGATTCAATGATGTATGCTAAGATATGCTAAAAGTGCTAGCACCAGATACAGAGCGATCGGCTGAATGGATTCAAAAAGGGTAAAACTCAACTGTTTAACTCTAAGGGACATGGAAAATTAGCCTATTTTCGAAAAAAGTGGTGTGTTCCACTTTTAGTAAAACAAAATCAAAAAGCTCACTTTTCTTGGCACGGTCATGATGATAGGCTCACACTTTCTCTCATGCAGTTTGTAAAACCTGAGAACACACACACAAGCACACAAGTCTATTAAAACTTGTTTAAAAGTGTAGTAGAGGTTAGTGCATGACTCATTTGGCAAGTCAAAACATAACGGAACTGTTTGCAAGACAATAGGGAAAACCCCAAAAATAACACACCATGCAATTAGAAGCACTAGAAACCATCAAAACCTGAACCTCTATTCATTAAATCACTCCCCCTAAATCTTATAAATCTTAGTCTGAAGGATCCGGCAGCCGTTTGTTAACCAGGTTTGGTGCTGCCCTCTTTTGGGTGGATTGGGAGTATTCCATCTTCTCCCAATCCATCTTCTCCCAGCACATGCATTTGTGTTGATAAACACCAGCAGTAGTACAAACTTTACATAAAAAATATCAGCATTTAATAAAAAATTAAAAAACTAGTAAAACCTAATTTACTAGTAAACCTAAAATTCAAAAATAATAAAAATCGAATAAAAAAAACTTACAAAAAAGCATTCAGGTCATATTACACACTAAAATAAAAAGAGAATGCATAGAAATACATACTTGTTCTGTTCATTTTGCATTACATTGAGACATCATGACATTTAAGAAGATTTTTCTTTCAATTTCTCAATCATTAAGTGCCCCTTTTATGCCATTGTAAAATGCTCATTTCAATAAACCTTTTACATTTTCTCATAATACACATTGCACTTAAACGACTGATATTCCAGCGCACTGCCATATCAAGTACAGCGCGTGTCATTTGCTAAAAACAAAAATAACCTCCATCGTCTGCTTGACATGTCGATAACACAAACAAAGCTCTTTCAGCTACAACTACAATGGGTGGGTCCATGGTTTACACTGTTACATACACTGGGGCAAAAAAGTATTTAGTCAGCCACCAATTGTGCAAGTTCTCCCACTTAAAAAGATCAGAGAGACCTGTAAATTTCATCATAGGTACACTTCAACTATGAGAGAAAGAATGAGGGAAAAAAAACAGAAAAATCACATTGTCTGGTTTTTAAAGATTTTATTTGCAAATTATGGTGGAAAATAAGTATTAGGTCACCTACAAAAAAGTAAGATTTCTGGCTCTCACAGACCTGTAACTTCTTTAAGAGCATTATCTGTCCTTTTCTTACCTATATTAATGTCACCTTTTGGAACTTCTGAATTAGTATAAGAGACACCTGTCTACAACCTCAAACAGTCAGACTCCAAACTCCACTATGGCCAAGACCAAATAGCTGTCAAAGGACACCAGAAACAAAATTGTAGACCTACAGCAGGCAGGGGAGACTGAATCTGCAATAGGTAAGCAGCTTGGTGTGAAGAAATCAACATTGGGATCAATTATTAAAAAATGGAAGACATACAAGACCACTGATAATCTCCCTTCATCTGGGGCTCCACGCAAGATTTCACCCCGTGGGGTCAAAATGATCACAAGAACGATGAGCAAAAATCCCAGAACTACACAGGGGAACCTAGTAAATGACCTGAAGGGTCCAAGTAACAAAGGCTACCATCAGTAACACTACGCCACCAGGGACTCAAATCCTGCAGTGCCAGACGTGTCCCCCTGCTTAAGCCAGTACATGTCCGGGCCCGTCTGAAGTTTGCTAGAGACATTTGGATGATCCAGAAGAGGACTTAAAGAAGGTCTTATGGTCAGATGAAACCAAAATAGAACTTTTTGGTAAAAACTCACCTCACCTCCTCATGTTTGGAGGAGAAAGAATGCTCAGTTGCACCATACCAAATGTGAAGCATGGGGGTGGAAACATCATGCTTAGGGGCTGTTTTTCTGCAAAGGGATGAGGACGACTGATCCTTGTAAAGGAAAGAATGAATGGGGTCTATGTATTGTGAGATTTGAGTAAAAACCTCCTTCCATCAGCAAGGGCATTGAAGATGAAACATAGCTGGTTCTTTCAGCATGACAATGATCCTGGAGTCTCTCAGATCTCAAGCCCATAGAGAATCTTTGGAGGGATTTGAAAATCTATGTTGCCCAGCGATAGCCCCGAAACATCCCTGCTCTAGACTAGAGGAGATCTGCATTGAGTAATGAGCCAAACTACCAGCAACAGTGTGTAAAAACCTTGTGCCGAGTTACAGAAAGCGTTTGATCTCTGTTATATACCTTTTTTGGTAATGACAAAGTATTTAGATGAACTTTTGTTATTGACAAACTATTTATTTTCCATGATAATTTGCAAATAAACTCATTAAAAATCAGACAATGTTATTTTCTAGATTTTAGTTCTCTCATTCTGTCTCTCATAGTTGAAGTGTACCTAGTTGAAGTATACCTATGATGAAAATCACAGGCCCCTCTCCTCTTTTTAAGTGGGAGAACTTGCACAATTGGTGGCTGACTAAATACTTTTTTGCCCCAGTGGGACAGGTAATTACCATCAACTCATTTCAGCAGTTCAGAACCAGTTCTTTGTTTTAGGAGACAATAACTTTTTTTGTCATACATTTTGAGCTTCAAAACTTAGCAAAACTTTTACATTCACAAACAGATATACCTACTGTGTATATATAGTAATATTCGAAAAAAGCATAATAGGGGCACTTCAGTTCTTTTTTTTATTTATTTACAGCATCATATCAGTAAAACAAATGCGATGTGAAAATCTTATAAGGTCAAAAAATGAAGAACGTAAATTTAACATGCACACACGCACGCACACACGCACGCACACACACGCACTTCATTACAGTTCCCCACATACTTCTGTTAGCTTGAATAATAATTATTGTTGCTATACCTTGCAATCTCACACTTGTTAACATCCAGCCCTCTCTTAGGCATGTATCCCATGCCCCTCTGAGGTTCCTTAGTGGTAAAGGTGCTGAGGTAATGGACAAAGGGAGCTTCATCCGTGATCTCAAAGTAACGGATGCTGCTGTCACCCTATTAGAAACAAAACCTCAGTCAGACAGAGTCTAAAAACTAGGGATGCACCGAAATGGAAATTCTGGGCCCAAACCAAAAATTCTGGATGTACTTGGGCCAAACACCAAAGCTGAAAATTCCTTTTAAAATAAATATGAATTTATAATTTAAAATATAGTTTTTTGATAATTGTATTAATATTAGACTCCAAACACACCAAAACTGGACAGACAATTTAAATAATACTAATATCAATATATTATTCTACTTTATATATTCTGTTATAAAACAGTTAATATTTTTCTTGTAACTATGATTCCCCCACCCAGGATTCTTTGATGAATAGAAAGTTCAAAATTACAGCATTTATTTGAAACAGAAATCCCTTGTAACATTATAAATGTCTTGTTTCTCACTTTTAATTAATGTAATGCATCCTTGCTGAACAAAAGTATTCAAACCTTTAAAAAAAATTTAATCTTAAACCCCAAATTTTAAACGGTACTTTACCTTTCCACACAGGTAAACCACATTAGTATCGGGATCATAGAAGGGCAGGAGGACTCCGTTACTGGTGTCCATCTCATGGACAGAGATCGGCTCCTCCATATTTTCCTGAAAGACATATAGAAAAAAATGTTTATGACCATCAAATGTCACTTATTTCAGGAACTGACATTAATAGTTATTTTCTTTGTTTGGAAAGCATAATCAGGCTAAGTTAAGGCCAGAATCCACTACATGACTTTTGCCCAGATTGACCGTGCGGACAAGCTGACGTTACTTGCCGAAAGTCATAGACAGTCTGCAGATTTGAGTTGACAGATTTCACAGAAAAAAAAAGTTTTTTTAGCAACAAAGTTTGATTCCATCCAGTCTGAGGACATTAAAACATTTCATATATTGAGCTGATTTTAGAACGTATATTTGTCACGTGACTCCTAGCAAAACGGCATGCATTTCTGCATGATTTTGTGTTCATAATGACTTGAAAGTCAGGTAGTGTATGATCCTCAGTCTCTTAATCTACAATGCTGCACTTTTCTCTAACCATTTACAGAGTCGGCAAGTGTATGATGCCTGTTCAGATGTTAAAAGTTGTGTAGTGTATAGTTCCTTTAGTTCTCCTTTAGTCAAGTCTGAAGTGCATTTTTTTTGTACTGATGAGCAGGCATTAGAATGAAATTTTCAGTGGTTTTCATGGCAACTTACCGGATCCCAGAGGGCGAGCTGTCTCTCGCTCATGCGGCTAAATCCAGTGGTGAACACTTTGCCGTCAGACAGGAAAATGGCTCTCATGGGTCTGGCACCCTCATGGGCCTTGTCCTTCTCCTGTCAGCGAGACACCATAAAACTAAATTACAACACTTCTCACATACGTTCAAAAAGCCAAATACTTTTCAGATCAAGCAAACGCATCAATATACATCAGCTCAGCTGAGAAAAACTAAAGCCAGAGAAACAATTCAGTCTGTTTAATTCAGACACTTTTAGATTTCAAATAAAATCTATTATCTGCCTATTCACTTCAGAAAAGCAAGCACTTACCGCAATGATCTCCTCCTTACGCGGGTCGATGACACGGATTTTCTTGTCCTTGCAGGCAGTGCAGATGAGACTGCCATTGCGGTTCCAGCAGGCGCTGAAGATGATGTCAGGGTGCATATCCTCCAGGGTGATAATGGACTCTCCCGTGCCCACATTCCAGACAAAAATCACGTTATCACAGCCTGCAGACACCACCGGGGGGAAACACATGTACAGAACATTCATAAGATAAACATGTCAGAGACTGAGGCACATAACTTCCTGAACCATTCCTCTCTCTTTTTCCCCATTATTTCATGTCTGCTCGATTATGGTTTCCTTTTCTTTGCAGGATCAGGTGATGCTTCTCACCTGCGCTGAGGAGGATGTTGCGGGCGGTTGGATGCCAGGAAATGATTCCCACCCTTTTAGAGTGACCCTCCAGCACCACCACTGGCTCGGCCATGGAGGTCACCAAACCATTCTCTGGGATCTGCCACACCTGAGAACATTGAAAGATTTTAAAATCTAATAAGTGCAGAGATACATGACAGTGAAGTAATCCAAATCAGTTATCATTAACTAAAACTATTACAAAATCACTTTTAAAGCTGAAATTTAAAAAAATATATTCATATAAATATTAGATGATTTTAAATAAATTATAAATGCTACTTGGTAACTAACTGAAATAAAATAAAAGGTTAAAGTACTAAATGACTAAAAACAAAAAGCTAAACAGAAATATTAACTCTAAAATATAATTTCTCTCTCTCTCTCTCTCTCTCTCTCTCTATATATATAATATATATATATATATATATATATATATATATATATATATATATATATATATATATATATATATATATATATATATATAAATAAATAAAACTAATAAAAAATGACAAAGCACAGCTAAATAACACTCTATAAATTTCAGCAGTTTGACATGCAATCTGAATCATGAATCGATGCGCTGATTCATAACCATTCAAAACTTTGTTTTGAAATCAGCCCATCATTATACAAGTTATTTAGTTTTTTTGCGCACTAAATCTATTCTCGTCACTGCATAAAATTATTATAGACACACTGTAGTGAGATGAATTTTGTAACGACGTCTTTAGTGCCTTTATGGGTCTTGAGAGAGAAAATGACAATGGTGTCAATAAAGGCCTTTCTGAGCCATCGGATTTCAACAAAAATATTAATTTGTGTTCCGAAGGATGAACGGAGGCCTTACGGGTGTCAAACGACATGAGGGTAATTAATTAATGAGATAATTTTCATTTTTGGGTGAACTAACCCTTTAAGCCCTTTTGTATCTACACTTGCATGACTTTATCTGAAGGTGGCAGCAGAGGGCAAACAAAAGAGTCCAACAGAGTTTTATCATTTTAAACAAGGATTAAAAGTATACCTGATCTTTTAACTTTATATGACAGAGATAGTAATATCAGTGATTTTAAAAGCCTCTCTTTAACGTCCTTTCATCTCCCTCTACATATATTGTTTACTCTCAGCATTTATTAAATGGCCAACCAAAACATTTTATTCTGATTAGAAAAACGCAACATTTTACATTTAAAAATGTTCTGTATACTGACCTCTTAACTATGTAAGATGAGTGTACATTATTCCTTTACATAGACACCGACCTGTTCAATGTCATTATCATCATCATCAAAAAACATTAAAGGTCACTACTGAAATTACCCTCCAGCATGTCTATACCTCAATATTAGGCTGGGTAAAAAGAAAACTTGATTTTTCGATTTTAATCAATTCTCATTTTGAAGAACCGATATCAACTCTTAAATCCCAAGAATCGATCTTTAGTTCTACGCTGTTTTCAGTTGTGAATGAACAAAAATCTGAAGATGCGCCTCCCATCCAATAAATCTCAATAAATGTGTACTTTGTTACTTCTGATATGAAACAAAGTGTCAGCAATGAACACCGTTTGGCTTTAATGTGGCGTGACAAATCACTACTGCTGCCACCGAAGCAGCAGAGCACGCGTAAATCCACAAGCTCTTCTGATATTGGTTACAGAATGGACGGAATAAACATAAATGAACATCAAACAGGTATGCTAAAAGGAAATTATCATATCTCGTGTTTCAACCGGGGAAAGACGTCAATAAAACAAGCTTGTAAACAATGTCACGTTACATTTACCTCAGAAAAGCCATTCAATGTCCAAAAACTCATCAGCAAGATAAAAAATGAATAAATAAAAAACTTATAGAGGGGCTAAATATTTTGCTAAATATATGCATTATTGCATATTTATTGTATTTTTACTTGTACTTTTTACTAACATGTTCATATTTAATGTGTTTGAATAAATCCTTAATGTTTTTATGACAGCCATAAATTAAATGTTTGTTTTTGTTGTTTTACATTTACACAGTGTAATTTAAAAAAAAAATACACAAAGTAGCCTACAAAACAATTTGGCTAAAAAGGTCATTTTAACCTTTAATATTACAGTGATGTACCAACTGAGGTTCCCTGTGTAGTTCACAACATTGAGAGAGATTTTTTCCCCCCTTTTTTGCCATTGAATCAAAATCGAATTGTGGAATTTTGTGTCAATGCTCAGCCCAACTCAATATATTTCAGATGTTATATCTGAAGAAGATAGGACAGAGTGAAAAAGCAGGAATCATCAACTTCCCTGACCTCTGTATTCCCCAAGAGAGCAGACAAGAGACAGTGTCCTATTAAATGCAATACTTGCACACTCATTACATGTACACACACAAACACTGGAGTTGCTGTTTTTTCTTCACACTGGCCAAATAAGGGCTAGTAGTGCGAGATAAATAGACCTAGAGCCAGCCAGACTGACCTCAGAACTATAAAATAGTAACTGCTGATTCAATGACTTCAGCCTGGGCTTAAACTAATCTAAAACAGTCCAGAAGAGCAAGCCTTCAGTTATGCTGTGATCCGATCTTCTGCCGTTCCCATGAGTCATGGGGCAGACTTTGCCAGCTCCATGTGGACTCAATGGGTGGGTAGAGATGTGATGCTGGCTATTCAAAGAAACTTATCAAGAAATGGTCATATCCACCCATCAATAAACAACTCTAAAATGACTGCAGCGGTTAAGCTAGAGTTATATTCTGTAATCAATGCAATGTGATTTGTTAATTGATGATACATCTCAATGCAATGATTACAGAATTAAATGATTTAAATGTATACATACATCCCAATTCAAAAGTTTGTGGTCAGTTTTTTTTCCTTCTTAGAAATTATATTTGTATTTAGTAATCATCCATCAATTTAGTAATATCCTATTCGGATGGGACTAGATTTCCAGGAGGTCGTTAGAGAAATTTGTTTCACAGACATCCTTTATGGTTTTAATCCTGTCCAAATCTGTGTTTCTCACACAACCTCAGTAAAAAAAAAAATTCCAGGGCAAATTTCCTAGAGTTTTTCGGCAAACTGAGAAATCTAATCCCGTACAAATGCGAATGCCTGTGATTGCCGTATTGTATTATCCTGTGTTTTTGACCTACCTGAGCTTCTGTTTGCACATTAATCTCAATGTTAAATGACATCAGTTTAAATGATGAGAGTGGATGCATGGAAGTGAAGAGATAAAGGGGGACATACCATGACGGTGCAGTCTTCAGATCCACTAGCGATGACCTGGTCATTGTGAGGGCACCAATCAATGTCCAGGACAGGGCCAGTGTGGCCACATACTGTAGGGTAGGCCTTATCTATACGGCCCGACTGCAGAGAGAAAACAGAGACAAAAGACAAAACTTACATTATGAATGCATTTGACACATTGGGTAAATGAAACGTGCTCTGACAGTGCCAGCCAAGCTCTACGTAACACCAAAACAAACACTTAAGGCCTGGCCTGCATTCATGAAATGGGGGGTGGGGGATTCTTCTCCAAACTGTCAAACAATAGCTTATCCGGTCATTCAAGCGAACGGCAGAAACATTTACACACGACAGCTGATATGTTATAAAAACAGATTGCGAGGCTTTTGTTCTTGCAGCTCTGTTTCCAAATGCAGAGAAATAAGTGTGCAACAGGCCATTGACCCTTTCACTCGGAGTGAAAGGTCACACGGAGGTTTGGGCACTGTGAGAAAGCTAATAGTAGACGTTTTTGCCACATAAAAAAATAAATAAAAATACTACCTACTTATATTGTGCTGAAAATATACATTTAAACAATATTAGGAATAGACCAATTAATGCATTTTATTTTAAAAAGTTATGCACATAAAATGTAATCCTATCAATTATCCATTAAAATTAATTTATATATATTATGTATTAATATATATTATATTAATATATATATATATATATATATATATATATATATATATAATTTTGTATTATTATTATTAAAATGAAGTAAATAATGCTGCATATTACTTTATATTAGTTCATATAAATAAGAACTCATTGTATGAAAAGCCTCATTTTGAATAGATTTTCAGTATATTTTACTTCTAAACATTTCCTTAAGATGATACGATTTTGTATTTAAAGACAATGTACAGTACTGCAAAAGTAGGCAGATTCCATCACATCCAATGCGATTGTTTGCACGCATGCTTGTATAAGAAAAACAGTATTATTCATTCTGAGCACCTTATGTAATATCATTATACAATGCACAGACCAGGAGACTAGGGGAATACAACAGAAGTTTTCCCTCCTCTCCCTTGTACACAGACAAACAAAGAAGCCAAATAAAGGCACGGCTGCGGTCCCATGCCCAGTCAGATGACTTCCTGATGACATCAGTGCCCTCTGCTCAAAGGTCATGACCCTTGATCTCTTGCGAGACCACAATCTCTGCACAGGGCTGTGTGCTCAGGTGTCATCTGATCACATTGTTCAGTCAGCGTGTAGAGAGAGGTCCACACCCACTCTTTTGTTCATGCTGCTGCTGCTTTGCCTATGGTGTGATGACATCACAGCAGAAAGCCCAGCCCGATAAAGCACAACAGCTTGGGCTATTCTCAAGCCCGGCCTGTACAAAAAGACACTACCCACCTGTGCAAAAATCACTCCATGTACACATTCCTTCTCAAGTCTGGGCATGGTTATAACACGGCCTTATGAAAGAGAAACTATACCTTTTGCAGCTATTTGTTAGCTAACCGCCCCTCGTGTTTTTGTGTGTGTGTGCGCATGTGGATAGTTTCGAATAAGAGAAGTGAAAAATGTCAAGACGACAATACAGGATTTAACTAGAAATGTTATAAGGTACCTGGAAAGAAAGGGAGATGAAACGATGTTTGCGAAACAGAAAATAATCAGAGACTCACACAGAACACAAAGAAATGCCGTCCTATTATCAGGAACACTGATTATCAATCAGTCCATGAACAGCTAAAACAAATATACAGACAGTCTGGTCCTTACACAGATACAGCTGCTCCAATAAAAACAGAATTCCTAATTCAAAGTCCAGCTGTGGGCAGCAGCCTGTCAACCATCACATGCACCAAAAGACAACAAGCCAAGATACGTTCTGACATGAGACTCGTGTGATAAAATCACTTACTGATAGTCTGTGTAGAGTTATGATGTCTCTGTAATGTTGGTAAAAACAATTCATGCAGAAAGTGATGACGTAAATCCCTGTTGACATGGAACTTCACCTAAACAAACGTCACCTAACCAGAAGATCATAGACCTATTAAAGTATTAACACATTTAAAAACTGTGTTTTACTGAAGTATTCATGCGTTTAAAAAAACAAAAACATTCCTGTCTATAAATGGTTCGCTCTCAGGAGTTCAGTGATGTCAAGCCTGACAGGTTGCCACCTGTGCAATAAGTCCATTCGTGAAATCCTCTAATAATAAATATTCGACAGTACTGTTAGTGGTATTATAACAAAGTGGAAGCAACAGACCTCCCAACTTTGTGTGGCCTTCAGATTATCCCAAGAGTGCATCAAGAAAGATTCATGGAATGGGTTTCCATTGCCTAGCAGCTGCATCCAAGCCTTACATCATCAAGTGCAATGCAAAGTGTCGTACGCAGTGGTGTAAAGCACACCACCACTAGACCCTAGTGTAGTGGAAACATGTTCTCAGGAGTGACGAATCACACTTCTGTCTAGCAATCCCATGGACGAGTCTGGGTTTGACGGTTGCCAGGAGAACGGTACTTGTCGGACTACATTGTGCCAAGTGAAGAGTTTGGTGGACGGGTGACTATTGTGTGGAGTTGTTTTGTAGTGGTTGGCCTTGGCCCCTTAGTTCCAGTGAAATGAACTCTTAATGTTTCAGCATACCAATACATTTTGGACAATTTTTTTGGACAAGTGGGAAACAATTTGGGGATGTCCTTCCTGTTCCAACATGGCTGCGCACCAGTGCACAAAGCAAGGTCCATAAAGACATGAGCAAGATTGGTGTGGAGGAACTTGACTGGCCTGCACAGAGTCCTGACCTCAACCCGATAGAACACCTTTGGAATTAATTAGAGCGCAGACTGCGAGCCAGGCCTTCTCATCCAACATCAGCGCCTAATCTCACTAAAGCGCTTCTAGAAGAATGGTCAAAATCTCTCATAAACACACTCCTAAACCTTGTGGAAAGCCTTCCCAGAAGAGTTGAAGCTGTTATAGCCAACTTCATGTTAAACCATATGGATTAAGAATGGGTAGTCATTAAAGTTCATATAAAGGCAGACATCCTAAATCTTTTGGCAATATAGTGTATGCGTGTGAATGAAAATTATCTCAGTCGAGTCAGAAATGATTTTCAGTGATTATTGCAGTTTAACTTGTACTGAACCCAGAACATTCCTTAAATACAGAGTTCATCAGTAGGCATTCAACAACATTATATATTACATTACATTTACCTATACTACATATCTTTTAAAAACGATTACGAGTTATTTTACCTTCTGTCCTATAAAACTTCTTATTGAAAGTAATATGTTTTGCCACTTTAGTACTTTATGTCTGTTCCCATGCATGCATGAGTGCACGTTTTATGGAGGAGAGAGAATATTAATTCAGTAGTTTAAAAAAAAAAAGTGAATTTATTCATCTGAAAAGTAATGTGCATTACATTTCTTTAAAAGTAACTCAAATATTAATGAGTAACTCTAAAAAGGAAGGTTATTTGTTACATCAAAAAAATAACTGCATTATCCTATGATCATTTGTGCTTTAGTCATAGATATGTGGAAGAAAGTGATGGCGGAAAAGAGGTGGAAGGTGATCAAAGGGCACCAGTTCTCAAAAGATCATTCCAGTAAAAACCCATACCTCAAAGCCTCTACACGAGGAGGATCAGGATGATGCACAAGCATTAGCCGCTCTATTTATTTACTGAATTTATTGCCAGGTGGTTTTTATGGATCACTGACATTGGAGCAGAAGATTAGCAGTGATCATCTGACTTTGGATTCTAGACTGGTTTGCTTTATAACTTAACTAGGTACTTGTATGCAAGCTTGTGATCATAACATATTTTCAAATCAATAAACAAATTATAAAAGTAAAAGATTTTTTTTTTTAAAGAAACAAAAATGGTGATATAAACTGATTACCAGCCTTTCAAATCATCCGG
This sequence comes from Pseudorasbora parva, assembly GCF_024679245.1. Taxonomy (NCBI): domain Eukaryota; kingdom Metazoa; phylum Chordata; class Actinopteri; order Cypriniformes; family Gobionidae; genus Pseudorasbora; species Pseudorasbora parva. The sequence goes on from NC_090174.1 coordinate 47,974,549, forward strand.
AATAATGTAAAGAATGTCGCCAAGATGTCTAAATAACCTGCATGTGTGCATTTTCACCCAAGACATTTTTAGAATGTCTGCTCATTAGAAATGCAATGTTATAAAAAAGCATTAAAAAAGAAATCTTGCAGACCCCCGACAGACAAATTCTTATATGGCAATATTATAATGGCTAACTGTGAGGTGTTAGTTCACCTTACAACATGAATTAGAAATTGTAGCATTCATTGTGGCAAATAAAACTTACAGGAAAGCTCTGCTAAACTCACATCATGAATATTTATGTAATTAATTAGAACCGGAGCCGTCCAAAACCATCCGTGCAATGCAGCGAGTCTAACTTGTTGCATAGCAACAGTAGCAGCATTACTGCAGATCCCTCACCTCAGCTAACACAGGTCTCAACCCATTCAATCGATAATAAACCACATTTAAATAAAGATCTCTTTTGCCTCAATAAAACCAAGCCAGAGAGCAAGAGAGATGCCAGTGAAGAGACATGAAAACCATGGAACTATGGAAACGAGAGACAGAAAGCCTGGAGACACTATGGAGGTGGGCAACAGAAAGTATTACAGAGCCACAGATGCTTTCTGCAGTAGCTGAAGCATGTCTGTCTTATCTAGTCAGCATGGAAATTTCCATTTCCTCTGCGAGTTCACAAGGAACCAGAGGCAGCAGACTACAGCTGACCTGACTTAAGTACCCCAGCTGCTGTCCAACTAGAATTCACGTCATTTTACATGATCCACGTAAACGGCGAATCAGGGCAGAGGGGGCGGTGCCAAGCGCGAGTCAGAATGAGAAAGCAGCTCAGGGCCAGCAGGTGTGAGCAGTTGGCTAATGCATGCGACCTATAAGAGGAGGAGGAGGAGGAAGAGGAGGGAAGAATGGGGTAAAGAAATGAGGTAGAAAGATAACGAGATAAGAGAGATCCTGAGGTTTGATACACAAACATTTTTAAAAAACACATTTATTATTCTAAATATAAACATTCGGTTTATTCTGGTTGAACCTATTAATAAAATTAAGTACAATTAAATAAGTGTATATATATATATATATATATATATATATATATATATATATATATATATATATATATATATATATATATATATATATATATATATATATATATATATATATACACATACACATATATAATTTTTTTTTTTTTTTACATATGTATAAAGTATATTTACAATATTTACTATGATTGAATTTATTATAATATAAAAATATAAAAAGAAAAAGGAAATAAAAAAATCTTCAAAATCTTTGAGACAGGGACATTTGTACAGTAGTGACATCCCGTTTGGATTTCATTTATAGATAAATTACAAAATGAAACAGTTCTCTCATTGTCAAATTCTGTAAACCAATTAAAAAAAATTGTCGATTTATTTATTTACAAATTATTACAAATAATAACAATTAAAAGAAACCTAATAAATGACCACAGCAGACTTTACACATTAACCAAAAATTCCCTACACACTGTCCCCTTTTCTTCTATGTTTCTATCAAAGAATCTATTGGACACAAGCGCTGTGCTTCAGCCAATGGAGAGGAAAGAGGAAATGGGTCTGGAAGGTTGACAGGCGGGGAGCTGAGGATGACCATATAAGGTAAAATCTGCAGACAGCAGCCGCCAGAGCTCAGTCAGTGCAGCAGGAACAGTAGGGGGCTCCTGGAATACAGACTGGGAATCGGAATGACAAATCCATGGCCACACACAATTCAAGTTACATCTGTCCATGTGGCTGCACAGAATATATGGAGGTGGACTTTGAAGTAAAGCCAATGAACTCTCACTTCCTTTGTGTGTGCCCCTTTTTTCCTGTCCCTCATCTTTGGTGCTCTCATTCTCCTGCTTTTCCTCTTTTCTGTGAAGTGACGCATGCGCATCCTGTTCAGAGACAGGACTCCCAACAAATATGTCCAACATATGGTTGGATCAATATGAAATATTTTGGCTTCAACATTATACTAAATCAATAACTAAAGCAACAAATAAACAGACTCGGGTGACTGATGACATGAAATTATGGCAGTATAGATTTATTTTTCATTAATATAAACTATGTATAACCCATCCAGTTTCAACTTTTTCCATATGCATATACAACAATCTGGTCCTTCCAAAAGTCATACATGACAATGGTTTGTTCTGTTGATCAAACTCTTTTTTTAACATTTAAACCTTTTCTTCTATTTAATATATTTAATATTTAAATGTAAGAATGTAAATATTCCTGTGATGGCAAAGCTGAAGTTTCAGCATTTCTATTCCAGTGCCACAACTGACAAGATCCTTTAGAAACAAAAAAAATTATTTTGATTTGTTGTTATAATTATTATAATAATTCATTTTAAATATGTGTTATTGGCCACAGTGTCAGCTAATGCCATTTTGACTCCTAAATTGACTCCTAAAGTGTTGTGGACAAGAAACAGACTACCATCGCGTCTCTTTCATTAAGCCATTTGAAAAGCTCTGTACGGAAGAGCTTTTGTGTGAAAAATTAAACATGCTAGTCTTTAGCATTACAGACACTGCATCAGTTCTCATCCACAATGACACTATATAAAAGATAAAATGTTTGATTCTTGCATCCCGATGGCCATTCTAGTTTACGAATCACTACACTACGAACACCCTACATCAAACAGATTTTGGCTAAATCTGGACTGACATCGTATAGTCTGAACATGGCATTAGTCTTATCACCCACTGTTCATTTTACTAAATGAAAAAATGATCATGTGTCATTGTCAACATTACCCCACAAACGCTGAACAAAACATTCCTATAAGACGAAACAGCAGTAGACTGAATCCAATGTCCAGGTATTAATTTTCCAACTGAAAACTTGTCACTAAATACACACTATGAAAGTCTGCTTCCTTATTACGACAGGATTTGAGCTCTAAAAGGAAATTGTTGCTAATATCATAACAGAGGCAGGCAGCATAAGGATAAATGGCAGTTTCCTGCAAGATGGTTCATATTTCGTGCTATAAACTAAACATTAGAATTGGTCAGGCAGAAGGGATGAAAATTAGTCACTCAGGTCGGTGTGAATGGAAAGTAGGAATTCAAGGCCTGCGGAAGGCTGTAACAGCCATCCGTTTCCAACCACTTCCTTCGTATGTTAATGAAAGTATACAGCTGAGAGAAGGGGGAGGGTGTTGAGAGAAAGACAGGCAACATGTGATTAGTTAGACACCTGATGGTCTCTTGAAGGGAAAGACAATAAGATTCTGAGTCACGCTGCTCTGCCTCCCACACAAAGAATCCAACCACAACCTTATCTGAAACTTCCCCCAGACTCAAAAGACATCACTACAAAACATCATTACTCCTTACGGAAAAACGTACAAATGCCTTCACTTAGGAGCAGGGCATCTTGTCATGACACGCCATGCCACGTTCAGGTAAAGACAGAAGGCAGCTCAGTCTATCAAAGAGTAAGACTGAGAACAGCGGAGGCAAGTAGTATCGAAGATTAAATGAACACTTCATTAAAATGGACCCACTTTATATTAGGTGGCCTTAACTACTATATACTAACCTTTAAAGTAATAATTTGATACAATGCACTCATTGTGTACAGGCATGCTTTTACATCGTACTTACATTTAAAAAAATGAACATTCATTACAATGAATGTAATTAAAATAATCTGTAATTGATTTCTGTATTTATATTTATAATTAAACTGTTGACACTTCCCTTACACCTAACCCTACCCTTAAACTTACCCATACCACCACACCTGTCCATAACGTTACCCGTATACCACCTCGCCTCGATATCTGCAAAAGTGCTTTGCAATACAATACGAACACAATAAGTACATTTTACTTACATATTAAAATATAGTACTTAAGGCCACCTAATATAAAAATGTACTTAATAGTAAATTATTTGCAAATAAATGCAAAAATCCACAATTCAAAATTATAAATAAACAAATACATTTTCTTCCTGGTCAGAAAATAATAAATGGCCAGTATTTAAATTCTTAAATTTAAAATAATATAATATTTAAATAAATGAAAAATTAATAATTTTAATGACTTATTAAAATTAATGACTTATTATAAGGAACATTATTTTGATTTGCTAAATGTTTAACAGTGTTATGAAATCGTTAGTATTTGGAAGGTTACATTTAAGTGTTAAATGATGACAAAGGTAATTTTTTTAAAAAGCCCCATGAACATATACAAAAAAAATTAACAATATTATTTTTTTGGGGAAAAAAAATCTTAAAATGAGGAAGACCAAAAGAATGCTGTCCGAAGTTCTGTGACGAAAGCAGGCCAACTCACTGAGTCTTTACTACGGTTGTAAAGGGGCTGAAAACTTCCGGTAAATTTCCAAAAAAATTCCCACAAAAAAAAGAAAAAAATATTGTAAAATTTCCCAAAACCCTGGAAAGTTTCAGAAAACTTTGTAATCCTAGTCTATACACTGCCAACCCATCCTCATTTAGTCACGGGGGTCTGCTGATATACAAGTCTCTTACTAACCTTCTCACTCACCCTCATGTCATCCCAAACCTGTATTACTTCAAAACACTGAGACATTTCTTAAAATATATTTTATGTTCCGCAGAAGGAGGAAGACAGAAATTCATACAGATTTGTAACAACATGAGGCTGAGTAAATTATTAATTTTGATAAGCATAGTGAAACACCATCAGCCTTGCCACTTACACTTCATGCCTTGCTGGGAAAAAGAAGAATGGGTCTGAAGATTTTGGGGAATCAAGTGTGGGTGAGGAGTTCCCATACAGATTTTTTTTGGGGGAAACAAAGAGCTGTGCAGGACCTGGCATACACACGAACAATAGCTCCCCCAGGGCCAGCTGTCTGATTGCAGGGGGGTGCTGGGAATGGGGTAGCCTGGGAAGACAGACCATAGACAGATACAGTGCTACACTGAATCGAATTGGTACTTCAGGAGGGGTGCAAAAGATGAAGCAGAAGGACAGCAGGCAGGACACAACACAGACACAAAGCAGAAAAAAAGTGTGGCCATAAACTGAAGTGAAGCGAGTTATTGTTTTGAGGCTAAAATGTAAAAAAAAAAAAAAAACTTTACAAAGCTATGACAAGCTACACCCACTCACAAAACCCACTGATGATAGTCTAAAAATACTTTGCTGACAATATCTAAGGAAAAGTTTGTAGACATGTAGACTACAAAAGCACTGGCATTAACAAAAACTATGAAGTTTTGGCAAAAGTGTTTAATCCCAGCACATTTCAGTCCTACGTCAAAGAAATGGACAGATGGATCAAGCAATCTGCTCAGAGAAAAACACACAACAGTGAGAATATGAGGACAAACATGATTTATTTTCACAGATTAATACATTTCCCCTCACACTTGGATTTTCCTTTTAAACATCATGGTCGGAACGACAAAGGATTTATAATTGTGTGATCCATGACTCTTTGAGCTGACCTGAAACCTGAGCTTTATAAATGCTTCAGGAAAGCAGCTTGCAGAAACCGACAGTGAAACTAATAACGTAAATAACACAAGATAAATATAAGAGTCGGTTGTAACTGAGCTGGTCTGGCCAGGCAGCCGAGCGCTTGAGTGTGACATCATTTACGAGCGGGCGCGCGTGTTCGTGTGTGACGCTGATGACAGGCTTCGGGAACCAGACGAGAGCCCGAAGAGGTTTGGATGTCACAGTCGTGTCAGAGCGCTCTCAAATTACAGAGCGCTGTTCCGCTTGTCAACACCACTGCTCTGGGTTGTCGTGCTAATCTCGCCAGCATTACCACAGTAATCGGAGATGTGCCAAATGACACTATCAGATATACAAATATAACACTTTCTACAGATGGCTACCAACAAAATGCTAAACTTACAATTAAATCTTAAAAAATAAAATAAATAAAATACTCATCTACTTATGTGAAACACAAAAATATTTTGAGAAACATGTTTTTTTTTTTTGTAGTAACCAAAACTATTTAGTTGCAAGCTGTGCTTTTGTGAAATATCTTCTTTCTTTACTCATTAGGGTTAATAAATGATGTTTATTTTTGAGTGAACCAGCACTTCAAACTTGAAGTATTGTGATTCTTATGAAATGTTATGTTCCCAGACAATGAGTACTCGCATGTTAAGATAATGCTAAAGTTTCTGTTAACAACGAGAAACTCTAACTAAATGATTGTAGAAAAACAACAACATTGTTGTACGATAAAAAAATGCAATTATATTTTTTGCTCCTTGTTTTCACAATGGCTATCAAATGTATCTTTGGTTTGGGCTGTATAAATGTAGCTTTACATTTCTCACTTGTAAATGAATGGATATGTTGAATAAAACTGAATTAGTTTAATATTAGTAGATCTGATAAAGAAGTTATAAGTTAAAAGTATAAGCATTTCAAAAGTATTTCAGTCAAACCAATTGTCTGTCTTTCTCTACATAGAACTGAAAACCAGTACAAAAAGAAAGAAATTGAAGGCCACTCCTTTAAACTAACTGAGAATGAACCACATGCTTCGACATGCACAAACATGCAGACAGACTAAAACCGCAAATGCTAAACCAAGAACATAACAGACTAGGTAAAACACACTTCATTCAGATCCAAATCTCTGGCTTTGTAACACAAGCAGACGGTGGTAGTCAGTGACAGAAGGTTAAAGAAGGGTAGTGCATTAAGATCCGAAGTAACAAAATCCCTACAGGCCTATGATCTTAGCTGTAGATCCAGCTCACAAATGTGACTTTTTTTATCAACACATTTGAACTCAGAAAGCCTTTAGGAAACATAATATATTAACATCACTGTGTAACAAATACCTTAGGCACAACTGTCAGTACTTTTGCAGCAATGATGACTCTTTTTGAACGATAAAAATGATTTATAAAAATGTATGTTAGCACAATAAAGTGGGGGTAGAGCTGTACGTGGTCTAGATAATTTGTGATTTTAAACATCTAAAGTGTTGTCACAATGGAGTAAACAAGTATGCTCAGAATAACATCTCAAAGTAGGGAAACTCAATGAACCATTTTGACCGATTAATACTATTGGTTGAACAGTTTAAAAAGTCATTTTTCCCTTGAATGGTTTAAAAAAATACATAAAATTACACAATTCATAAAATGTAGTTTTTGAGAGAGAAAAATTAAAAGGATAATCTGCTTATAAGTTGCATTGTATTATTGCATTACTGTAAAATACCAGTAAACAAAGCAAAATGCTTTACAAACATTCTAAATAATATAAACCTTAGTATAAATCTCACTCCACAACAAATCCTTTCAAATTTAACAGTATTCAGAACAGAACAAGAATGAAAAATTGCTATATAAACATCAAGTCAAAATTCATTAATTTACCCCAAAACTGAAACAGAAACCGGTGTTGGGCTCACATAGACAACCTCACTCAATCGACATGGATACAAATGTTTCCATATTCGTGATGTATTTTGATGCCAAATATTATTTATTATACAAACTAGGCTTTGTGCTTCACTCATGTTCCAATATCCACGTTAACTATCATCTAAATAAATATCATCGCAAAAATGTGCTTTGCATAACTGACTACTTCTGTTGAGCAGTTAAGCTTGTTTTATGATTGGTATGTTCGGTATTTTATTTTGATAAATAACAGGCTATGATGTCAAGTTAGCAATGCTATAACTGATATGCAAGTGTGCTCGAGGCGATCTGTGTGATCACTTGAATTTATTCCTTATAATTCATATAGTTTCCTTAACAGCGGAAACAACTTAAAATATTTAATTTTTGGCCATACTGATAAAACTGTAAAGTACTTTTATTTAAGTACATGCACAATAAAAACAAAACACTGTGCTCTTTTAAAATAAAGAAAACAGGATGTCAATTTCTACTGCCTCTGTCTCCTTTCAATTAACTTGTCTGTGGAGCGTGTCACAACAATGAACTGAAAATCAGTATCTAGCAAATTTTCAGCAAACAAAATCATTTTGTCACTTTGCTTCTTTACAGAGTTAGGACAATCTCCTCAGGTTCTTGTAGGTGTAAGACATCTCTACTGAAACAACACTATTCTCAAACTTAAAATAAAAACTGCACCTAAAATATTAATAGCCTTCATGTAGTTTTTAAATCTGGATGCTGTTTTAATCCAGAATAAAAGAAAAAATTGAATCTCCTCATTTATTTTTTCCATAAAACGGTTCAAAGTTACCAAGTCTTGTCAAGCCTCAAAAGGGAGAATAAAAGAACCAAGTCAATCGTTCTGTGAGAAACAGACTGAAAAGTCATTATTCACATTATTCATGCCATTATTCTAGTAAGAACCGAATAAGTCAGATTTGTGAACTAATTAAAACCTTTAGACTGAATCAAATGGTTCACTGAAAATTATATATTCCAAAAAATATCACAATCCGATTCTACAGTTTTTACCTTTTTCTTTTTAAGTTTTTAAGCTTCTTGATCATTATGAACTGTCATTATATGGACCAGAGAAATGCGAAGTTCCTTTAAAACTTATGAATCACTTATTGATCATTAAACATTGAAACTAAACATCCTTCCCCTGGACACTTCCAATAACCAATTTTTCCTAAAAACAACAATAATAATAATAATAATAATAATAAATTTTATTTGTAAAGCCCTTTTCATAGTTAAAAACAATCCCAAAGTGCTACACATTTAAAAAAAAAAAAAAAAAAATGAATTAGCAAAAAGTAAAAAATGCTTGTTTAAAAAGAAAGGTTTTTAGTTATTTCTTAAAAGAGTCTATGGCTTGAGGAGCCCTTAGGTTTTCTGGAAGTGAATTCCAAAGACGCGGTGCGGCTGAGCAGAAGGCTCGATCCCCCATACACACAATATGTCAAGAAAGTGCGTCGTCGCTAAATGCTAACTACTAAAAACATCACAGAAGAAAAGAAAAATACAGAAAATATTTGACGATTAAAATACAGCTATGTGGAGTGAGAAATGACAGTACTTGTGTCAAATTTGAAAACGTACACTACCATTAATAAGTTGTATCAATAAGATGTTTCACATGAAATTATTACTTTGATCAGAAGTTGAATTTCAAGTTGAAGTTACTTTGATCATGTTTCACTGAAGACTAGATTAGACTGACTGAAAATTCAGCTTTACCATCACAGGAATAAATTATTTTTAAAAATATATTTAAATAATAAAAATAAATTGTAATTGTAAGTCTTACAGACCCCAAACTTTTTGAACGGTTGTGTACATCAACACGTCTTGACAGGACATAAAAGTCTAGCAAGAACACAGTATTATGACAAAAAACATCCCATCACCTGTTTCTCTTACCTTATAGCTTGATTAACAACAGGGTTTAAAAAAAAAACTAATTCCAAACTAGAATGACTAGCCATCTTAAGTGTTTTATAAATATAAAAAGCAATGAATAGGAAACTAATAATTAATTTTAAGTACAGTGTAGTTTTACAGATTCCTCACCTTATGAAGCGGCAAAACCATAAAAGCACCTCCTCCGCTGGCTTCCACAATTATGGCAACAAATTTGGGGTTAACCGCGCAGAAGGCGCTGTCCCACGTGACCCGGGACACCCTGATGTCATCGTAGCACTGGTCATTCTTCACCGCCTGACCGAACACATGCCGGAACTTGCTCTGTCGTACAACCCGTCTGAACATATCTGCAGAGAAGAACAGGACGAGAATGATGAATGAAGCGGTCACATGACCTGAACGCTTGAGTGCTTTCACTGAACAGATATGAGCCACGTACAGAGATGCCATTTATAGTAGCATTTGTTAATGACTACTAGATCTGCAAAAATCAACATTTCCATTTATGCATTCCATCACAGTGCACTGCAATCTGTAATCCAGTGATGTTATGACACGCATCTCAGAGTAAAGGGCAGTCTTACAGTGTTTAAACAGTGTCTTAATCCACTGGTTAGTTTAAATATAATCCTAAAACATGACAAGTGCTGCAGCGTTTGCACTTAAAGTCAATAATGAGAAGAACAGTGGCACTTCAAAATGACAGTTAAATCTCAAATGATTTCAAAGTGTTTGGAATGTAGAATAATGATGGAATCCATTTCAAATAGCGCTACTGAAAATTCAAAGCAGGTTCAAATAGGGACAAGCTCTATTAGACCGCACACGTACCAGATGGGTTCACTATCCCAAATGAATAATAAATCCTCAATCAGAGACCATTTTAGCATCGGTATTGCGATGCACATCCGCAATAGTCCCATCGTGATGTGCGATATCAAGTATAGGCATCGTAGTTGAGCCGTACAGACCATGCGCCACGTTTCAAAATGCACAATTCTCGGATTGATTGCAGTTTAATCATCAGAGTGAAGCTCATCATTTGCATGTTTTTAGGTCCTGTCAGTTAACAATTTTAAACCCTTCTAGCGCAATTGCTGAACCCGCGTTCAGACACAGAGCAGCACAGACAGCAGGCAAACAGAGAATTCCATTCTCTTCTGTCTATTTGTGCTTGAACGGACACGCAAAATTGTGTCAAAACACCAGCCTCGGTGAGTATCCTTGTGAACAGTCGCTTATGGCTAAATTGAACGTAAACAATTGTGAAAGAAAACGGGTGTGTATCATTATATCGGATTTGTGAATTCAGTCTTAGGCCCCATTTACACTGCAAGGTTCAAGTGACCCAATTTCGCTTTTTCCCTTTCATGTGGCACAGATCGGATTTTACATGAACGTGTAAGAAAGAAAAAAAAATCTGATGCCTCTCATATGTTGTAATAAATCTGATATGATTCGGATACGTGAATTTGCGTCTGCCATGCAAGCGGTCAAATTGGATTTCCAAATTGGATTTGAGTCGTACATCATTAAAAAAAGGGATGGAGGCGAATGACGTCAACTCAGATGGACACAAAATGTGATCACATGACACAAGTGGCATGATGGAAGACGAGAGCAATTTTTTGCTGACCTTTAAAGACAAAACATCGATTTAATTTTGTCTGCATCCATTGCATTACACATCGGTTTACTTCCTTTTCTGGGTCAGAAAGTCTTGGACTGTTTCACCAGTGTATAGTGTAAATGCAAATATTGGATACAGGTCATTTTAAAATGATGTAATGATGTAAGCAGGTCATAAAAAAAACAACAACAAAAAAACAATTCTGATGTAGTGACCAAATCGGAATTGTGCATCAAGACCTGCAGTGTAAAAGCAGCCTTAGTGACAGCAGCCTAAAATTCTCACTTCGTTCTGTCATATTAATCAAAGAAAATACAGAGAAAACCACTTTTGTAGCTTTAACAAAGATTAATTATATTTCATTTGCGAAGACTATGCAGTGGTATCTTAGGTTTTATTATTCAATGTCTGTACCTGAATACTGCGAAAAACAAAGCACTGTTTATTTCATTGGTATCCTTGTTCTGTTGTATGCAACTGTGCTTGTAATTTGTTTCTTATTTTCTATGCAGATTCACTCCCCTGCAAAATTACCAATAATTCTAAAATGATTAAGTCTTTCTAAATAGAGCTGTTTTTATGACGCAGTGTATATCACAGAAAAACAAAATATAGCGCAATACATTTTTTTCCAATATCGTGCAGCCCTAGTGCATTACTCACCCTATTTCAAACTAAAAACTCCATATAAAGCGTCAACACATCACACTGGTTTCTAAGCTATCTGTTTCAGCCTGTCCTGCTTTAATTCTAAAACAAACCTGAATAACGAGAACATTCTGTCTTTGTGCCATTTTCCAACGAAAACAACTGAGGCCCAACTAAAACAGTAGAAACACCAGGGCTAGATTGAGACAAACTGTCAATGAAAAAGGTAAGGAGAAAAAATAAAGCAAAATACAATCCTCATTGCTCTGGGATCAATAACAACGTGCTTAAATCTGTAGTTCACACCCAAGCAGATATAGACCTACATGAATTAAATCGCTTCATAATCTTGGCAGGAGGTAAGACTGTGCTTGATTCTAGTAGCATCTTACATGGCAGACCAATGTTCGGTCATGAGATTATTTGCATGAACATGTAGACTAATTAGACTACTTGGCTGACTAACAGTATTGACTAACAGAGGTATTTTCCAAATCATTTAGTCCCCTTAAACCCCGCCCCAGCAAGCTGACGTTCATCTGCCTCCATTTTTGAGTTCCATGGCCACGTCTCACAATCCAAGTGTTATGCATAGAATCATAAGTGTAGCTCCAGTTGCAATCAACAGTGAAGTGTAAAGGACGAGGTGCCTTGAGGCTGGTGTAACAGCAGGGTGGAAAGAGGTCAGGAAGCAATGCTGTTGGTGGGTGTGGCTGTTTGACTAAGAAAGAAATATGAACTTTGTTTCATGGCAATAAAATGTAAAGCATAAGCGGTTTTACACTAAATCACATGCTACAAATGTTTAATTTTTTTCTTTTAACACGCTGGGACAGTGAGAGATGAGACAGGAAATGATAAGGAGACGAGGTGATTGGGATCAGGAAATGACACGAGACGAGCTCGAACTCGGGTGACCAGTATTTATGCTTGCAATAACCATTTCCTCAACCCCTTTAAAAAGAACACACAAACTACACAAGTCAGTCAGCTTATATCAGTCATCATGATGCTACATCTCACACTTCCCTCAGTACCACAGAAGGCCTCGCACAGGGCACTACTGTACTGTAGCAGGTTCGTGCAGCTGAAGGGCTCTAAATACCACACTTACTTCAAACAAACTTAACTTCTCCCATTTCCTCATTCCCACCCCTTTCATTGTCTCATTTCCCATAAGTTGCCAAGGTCGACCGTCTGACATAAGATCTGGTAACATAAGTTCAGAAGCGACTGCAATTTCTCAGAGAGCAAAAGTGGAACTGAAAAGGTTTGTTTGGGCAGTAGAGATGGCACTTCTCAGCAATTTTCTTTAGGTAGTTTAGGTTAAACAAATTGTATTTTGTGCAAATAAGGATGTACAGAAAAACTGTCTGAGGCACAGAAGGTTACGATTTAACCACTTCTCTTCTTGGTTAATGCTAAGTTGATTAAAGCAGCTAATGAAATGAATCACCAGGGAGCGACAAGAAGACAAGACAAACAAAAAAAATCTCTCCAAGAACAAGCTTAATCTTGTAACTTGTATTGTAGGGTTGTGCCTATAAACTATAGTATTATGTATGGACAATAATCAGAGATATCGCCGATGGCTGATGCCTTCCTTAATTTCATAACGACATGATAAAAATTAAACTTTCATATATTTTAGATTCATTGCACACCAACTGAAATATTTCAGGTCTTTTATTGTTTTAATACTGATGAATTTGGCATACAGCTCATGAAAACCCAACATTCCTATCTCAAAAATTAGCATATCATGAAAAGGACCTGCGGAAGCAGTGGACTGAGTCTGGAGTAGAAACATCCAGAGCCACCGTGCACAGGCGTGTGCAGGAAATGGGCTACAGGTGCCGCATTCCCCAGGTCAAGTCACTTTTGGGCTACAGAGAAGCAGCACTGGACTGTTGCTCGGTGGTCCAAAGTGATTTTTTTTTCGGATGAAAGCAAATTTTGCATGTCATTCGGAAATCAAGGTGCCAGAGTCTGGAGGAAGACTGGGGAGAAGGAAATGCCAAAATGCCTGAAGTCCAGTGTCAAGTACCCACAGTCAGTGATGGTCTGGGGTGCCATGTCAGCTGCTGGTGTTGGTCCACTGTGTTTTATCAAGGGCAGGGTCAATGCAGCTAGCTATCAGGAGATTTTGGAGCACTTCATGCTTTCATCTCCTGAAAAGCTTTATGGAGATGAAGATTTCGTTTTTCAGCACGATCTGGCACCTGCTCACAGTGCCAAAACCACTGGTAAATGGCTTACTGACCATGGTATTACTGTGCTCAATTGGCCTGCCAACTCTCCTGACCTGAACCCTATAGAGAATCTGTGGGATATTGTGAAGAGAAAGTTGAGAGATTCAAGGCCCAACACTCTGGATGAGCTTAAGGCCGCTATCGAAGCATCCTGGACCTCCATAACACCTCAGCAGTGCCACAGGCTGATCGCCTCCATGCCACGCCGCATTGAAGCAGTCATTTCTGCAAAAGGATTCCCGACCAAGTATTGAGAGCATAACTGAACATTATTTAAAGGTTGACTTTTTTTTATTTTATTAAAAACACTTTTCTTTTATTGGTCGGATTACATATGCTATTTTTTTTTTTTTGTGGAGATTTTTGGGGTTTCATGAGCTGTATGCCAAAATAATCAGTAAAACAAAAAAAAAAAAACCTGAAATATTTCAATTGGTGTGCAATTAATCTAAAATATAGGAAAGTTTAATTTGTATCATTACATTATGGAAAATAATGAACTTTTATCACATATGCAAATTTTTTGAGAAGGACCTGTATGTCTTGTTTCCATAGTACAATAACACAACATTTGGTAACACTTTAGTATAGGGAACATATTCACTATTACAGTTTCTATGACTTTTGCACTTAAATTGCTAATTTACTGCTTATTAATAGTTAGTAAGGTAGTTGTTAAGTTTAGATATTGGGTAGGATTAAGTGATGTATACAGTCATGCAGAGTAAGACATTAATATGTGCTTTATAAGTACTAATAAACAGCCAATATCCTAGTAATATGCATGCTACTAAGCAACTAGTCAATAGTAAGAATTGAACCCTAAAATAAAGCGTTAACAAACATGATTATTGTTGATAACAAAAAATGCAGCACACAAATGCAGTCATCATTAATGCAGCACACAAATGAAATATTAAGCCAAAAATTTGACACCGTTGTTAGCACTGAGGTATAGGGTGAGAAAACAGGCATTTAATCAACTACTTTGCTTTAGTTATAGTGTGCTATGGTTTTATTGTACAAGTCAGCATATTCATTTATTTCTGAAAAATCCATTACAATGTCAACAAATTAGTTTCAGTTTTTATATAATCTTGTTACATTAACGTCAGTGACTCCATATAATATCCATTACTACAATACGAGTGACACATAACTTAAATGGAACAAAACAGAAACCTCAAAAGAGTACTTAGTAATCTAAACTGAGATAGAATAAAAAACTGGAGAAAAACATCTAATTAAAGTGGTAAATAAGAGAAAATATGAATTTATTAAATTGAGGGGGGGGAAGAATTGAACAAAATTGAAAATAAATAAAACGGAAAACAAAAAGTGTGGAGGAATAATTAAAAAACAAAGCACAGAGGCTGTGGACAAGAAGAGTAGGAATTTAAAGGGGGAAAAAAGAAGAAAAAAGGGTCATGCATGCCTCAACTGGCTCAGTACACTTTTCATTTTCAAGCCTCTGCAAAGTTTCTGTCAAACATCATGCTTGCATGAACATTCAGAGGCACTGCTTGCATTCTCTTGTCTGTTTTTATCAATCACTACATCATCTCTACGATATAAAACAAGCCCAATATACATTCCAAACAGTAAGGTATAATTCAGAGCATATGCAATGCAATACCTCACCATTGTGAAATTCATCATTCACCACACCTCAAAATCAAGATCAAATCAAAGCTTATGCAAAAGTGAATCACAGTTTTCCACTTAATCTACACCCGAAGCAAGTGGCAAAAACTACAATCGCTGCCACTGCAAGAAACCAACAGCGCTAAGGCTTATAGTGTAGATCATGTGTAAGGAGAGAAGTGCTTGTAGTAGTCATTTCCTATGTGAACAATGGCCCATAAAGTGATAATCAGATGGTCTTACTGCAAAAGGAGAACAAACAGCTCTGAAAAAGATCGTGTCTAGAATGGTTCTCACACAATAAAACACAGTAAAGACCAGAGTGAACTTGAAATGAACCTTTGTTAAATGCCTTTAGGCTATTTACAGTGACCCAAAGCAATCATGTTTAGCACGGTTAACTCTTAGAGAATGATTCTCTTAGTTAGAACAGCAAGGTGTTAAAACAAATAAATCCAATCTAACTGGACAATGTAGCCTGGCTTAACGCCGACTTTAACCGATTCACCGGGTAAAGTACTAGGCTATGCAAACAAGCAGTATGTAATACTAGGGAGAAACCAGAAACAGTTAAAGATGGAGATCAACTGTTATTAAAATTCTGGTCGATACAAGCAAGATTATCTTTGTTGTGGCTGGTAACCGGCCAGTGTCTAAAATTACATTCAAATATGCATTCATCAATGTACACAGTCGTGGTAAATGAAAGCTCAAGCATGCTTGCTTGACGTGAGAACCCATGAGTTTCTTTCCTGTGTTACGCAGCACATTTGAGATTACGCAAGAACCAGTGAGGTTTGTTGAAGTACAGTTAAGCTTCTGTTTGTTGCTGATCAACGTTTATGTGAATAAAAGCCTTTTTGAACTTTTTGAAGCGACAAGGTGGTAGTTGCGTGGATCATCAATGGAGGGACAGATATCTTTCTGATTTCATAAAATATCTTAATTTGGGTTTTAAAGATAAACGAAAGACTTACGGGTCTGGAAGACTATGGTGGATAATTTATGACAATGTGAAGACAGAATTTGCTTCATAAATTAGAAGAGCTGCACTTGATTTGACATCTGCACCGCTCCGAGGACCCAACGTGGCATGTGGCTGCGAATCCAGATGAAGTGCACTGACCTTGTGCTCAATCTGCTCACCAATATCCTGTGGCTGGTATTTAGTCTCTATACCACACTGGCAAAACGGAATGGCACAAGACAACTCTTCTGTGAATGCAACACACAGATACACTGCCTTGCATTTGCATCTGCTGAGAGAGAGGTTAGCATGGGGTCACATGTGTAGCTCTCTTGACAGTCATGCTGCAGGCCAGGTGGAGCAAAAGAAAGAGATTAGTAGCATGAGGAAAAAAGAGGGAGGGGCGTTGCACTTTGCGTAGATTTGAATCAGCAGGTTCATGTAGTCGAACTGCGGTTGGTTGTCTGAAGGCAGAGTCTTGCTGTTGTCAAAGTAGAGCAAGGACTTACTGCCAAGTAACACATGGTGAAATCCAGCCTGTATTTACCAACACTCATGAATCGCCTAGCAACACCAGCAAAATACCACAGCAGGAAAGAATGGGGGGAAAAAGAGGTAGAACCAAGTAGAGAAGTAAATTTGGCCTTTTAAGTACAAAACATACTCGGTTGACGCTGAGACTCTCAAAGTAGAGCTCTCCGCTGTGTAACAGAATCTCATTGAGATAATTTTCATCCAAAAAAGGCTACAATACAGGATTTATTTTAGCAGACAGGCTGACCAATATCAGTCCAATCCATAGAGTAAGTCCTGCCAAATGATTTCTTTGAACAATTGGAGGGTTTTAGTTTACTTTAACCAAACACTCACCACACATAGATGTATTAACGGTATAGTTCAACTAGTGTTGCTTTCGTCAACGAAAAGTATGACTATCGTCGTCAGCGAACCTTTATCACGAAGAGAGACACACATAAATGCTGGTCATGTTATGGCGACGAATAAAAACGAGACTAAATGTGGGTCAAAAAATACAAACTATGCTAAAATGTCTTCATTTTTGTTGACGAAAATGAGACGAGACGAAATGTTATAACGTTATTTTGTTGTGTTATTATTAATAGTTTGCAGTATTTTGTTGGGTCACATTCAGGGGCTGCATCCGCAATGCGCCGACGCAGGAGACGTCTCTCTCTTCAAACCCCACTCTCGGCATTATTTAGTAGATACGGTGAGTTAACGTCACGACAACAAACAAAGTTAAGTCTGACGAAGAGAAAGAGACCGATGGCCGGCCAGTCAGGGTTTGTGAGCCCTATTCGGACAGTTATTGTTTGTCCTGAGGGCGTAAGGTGTTTTCATAATTGACAGGGGCTAGACAGGGATTTTATTGTAGTCTTAATCCAGAATACCCGTGATTTTCTCCCACCACCTGTGTAAAAATCGGCTGAATTAAAATAAATATGTTGTAAATTCAAATCAGAATCAAATCAAATCAAATCTTCTGTGTCTGGAATGGATGTATTCTTAAGCCTATACAGGTATCACAAATATAATAAGATATCCTTGTTTGGATTGGGTTTGGCAAAAAGATTTGTTTCATTTTGTCTATACTACTAGGTACTCATAGTATATTGACTGGCTTAAATAATTGCATTACTAAAAATTAAACTAAAATACAATTTTCATTGACTAAAATGTCATCCGTTTTCTTCAACTGAAACTAGACAAAAATAGTCATGGATAATTCGGACTATGGGTGCTTTCACCTGGTTTGGTCCGGATTTTCGGACTTTTTAGGGTGCGTTCACACTTGTAGTTCGGTTCATTTGGTTAGTTTGGTCCGGACCAAAAAACAAAAACAAACATAATAGTCCTGGTCCGCTTAGCGTTCACACGGGCATTTTTAACAGCGAACCTAAAGTTACTGAACCAAAGGCACAGGGAGACGGTCACAACCTGATTGGTCGGCTTATATGACATAGGAGCTCGTTTACCGAACATTCAAAACAGTGCTGTGTGCGGATTACATGCGCGGGCATTTTATGCGTGTACATATGGCATTATTTTTTACCAGAGAACTCATGAAGAGCTCATGAAATGTTCACAACATTCAAAACAACGCTGTGTGCTGGATTAAACGCGATCATTTTATGCGTGTAACACATATGGCATTATTTTTTACCAGAGAACTCATGAAGAGCTCATGAAATGTTCAAAACAACGCTGTGTGCTGGATTAAACGCGAAATGCGTGTAACACATATGGCATTATTTTTTACCAGAGAACTCATGAAGAGCTCATGAAATGTTCAAAACAACGCTGTGTGCTGGATTAAACGCGATCATTTTATGCGTGTACATGTGGCATTATTTTTTACCCGCTGAGAACTCATGAAGAGCTCATAAAATGTTCAAAACCTTCAAAACAGCAGCAGGATTTCCTCCGTTGTGCAGAAAAGAGACGGGCGACTTTTATGCAAAAGAGACGGCCGTTCTGTCGTCTGTCCCTGCTAATAATGGGCAACACAGGAACTTTGATGAGAAGAGCCAGGTATGCTTTTTGTGTGTTTTTTCTAGCATTTTCGAAACATGCTCGTCTGACCAAATATTGATTAGGCACTTCCTCCTTGCTCCACGTTTGCCCTCTAACATTAAAGTACTCATTTTGGATACACCAGTCTTTCCGCGTCGTCAAATCAGCTGCATTATGCGTCGCATCTTGTGACATCTTGTGACATCTTGTCCGGTTTTTGGTCCGTTTACATGTCTTTGGTCCGTGTTGCGTTCATATATCAATCGAACCGCACCAGAGTTCGTTTGGAAGCGGACCGAGACCCATCTTTTTAGCGGTCTCGGTCCGCTTGTTTGGTGCGCACCAGGGTTCGGATGGCAGCGTTCACATATGTTCAAATGAACCGCACTAACCGAGCAATCGCACCAGGGTTCGTTTTAATCGAACCAAACATGACAAGTGTGAACGCACCCTTAGTTTGGTACGAACCAAAATTACAGGTGTGAAACTTCCCTCAGACCACGGTCCGGACCAAACAGACTGGTTTTGTTAAATTTGGTCTGACGAAAAGAGCTAGTCTCAGTCCGGACCTAACTGAACAAAGGTTCGGTTCGTTTCTTGTTTGAAAGCATGTTCTGTATAGTTCAGACTTTCAGACCATTAACAGGAAGCTCTGGTGTAGGATTAGTGAAAAAACGTACTCGGTTACTTTCGTAACCTCGGTTCCCTGAGAGAGAGGAACGAGTATTACGTATGGGAAAAACTCCTTTTCTCGAGAATGTGAAGCAAAACTTTTAATAAAGGTATCTATGTAAAGCGCAGTGAGCTGCACGGTCATAGCCCAGCGCGAGGAGCGCTCTAATTGGCCGGGCTGCGGCAACTGCAGGAACCTATGGTGAGGCGGCTGAGAGGAACGAACCAATGGGGGGCGTTCCAGAAGCCCGCCGAAAAAGGTGCTTATATTTGCATACAGGAGGCTATATAAGACCCTAATTCGCCATAGGTGTCAGGTTTTAAGATCGACTGAAGCGATACCTGAGAAGCATAAACACGGCACGGAACGTAATACTCGTTCCTCTCTCTCAGGGAACCGAGGTTACGAAAGTAACCGAGTACGTTCCCTTTCGAGAGAGGTTCCTCGTATTACGTATGGGAACACAATGTAAAGCGCCGTGTGTGCTGACTGACCCAGTATACCCAAAGCACATGTTATAAACCCCCGAGACACCGACAGAGGCGGCTTATAAGGGGAATGAAGAACCGGAAGAGTCGGTTCGTTTGAACAGCTGATCGGACATAGTCGGATCTTT
This sequence comes from Pseudorasbora parva, assembly GCF_024679245.1. Lineage (NCBI taxonomy): Eukaryota > Metazoa > Chordata > Actinopteri > Cypriniformes > Gobionidae > Pseudorasbora > Pseudorasbora parva. The sequence continues at coordinate 47,994,864 of NC_090174.1, forward strand.
TGATGAATGAATAGTGCTTAAGGACTAATGTGTACAGGCCAAAATGTAAGGCAATCTGTTTGCCAGGGTCAAGATAGAGCCTAGATGGAGAGAAGCCCTGCTTGTAGAGCTGGAACCTCCAACTTGTAGAATCTGATAAAAGTGGACGGAGAGGCCCAGCCTGCCGCCGCACAGATATCTTCCAAAGAAATGTCACACGACCAAGCCCAAGATGAGGCCATGCCTCTAGAGGAGTGGGCTTAAATGCCTGTAGGACAGGTTAGGTCCTGGACCTATATGCTAGTGGGACTGCATCCACTATCCAGTGTGAGAGACTGTTTCATGACAGCACAAACTTTAGTGCGGCCACCGAAGCAATGAAGAGCTGATCCGACTGCCTGAAGGGGGCGGAGCGCTCTAGATACAATCTCAATGCTCTGACTGGGCAGAATAGGTTTGCGTCTTATTCTCTCTGAGACGCGGGTTAAGCAGTGCAAAGACCTGCATACTGAAGGGGTTGATAGCACTTTCAGCATAAAACCATGCCTCGGTTTGAGCACAACCTTGAAGTTGCTGGACCCAAACTCAAGACAGGAAGGGCTCACGGAGAGTGCAGGTAAGCCACCCACTCGGTTAACCGAGGCCACAGCCAGCAGAAAAACGGTTTTGAGTGATATGTGCTTCAAGCTCGTGTTCTGAAGTGGTTAGGAGGGGGAACCCTTCACGGCCTCCAAAACCATGGCGAGGTCCCAAATAGGGACCGAGGTAGGGGCAAGGAGGGCTGAATCTCCTGGCCCCTTTAAGAAAACACACAATAAGATCACTTTTCCCTAGTGAATGTGCCGCGATCGGAGCGTGGCTAGCTGCTATGGCGGAGACACACACCCCGAGTATGGAGGGGGGACGACCCGCATCCATTAGCTCTTGGAGAAAGCGAGCGGTTCCGCCAGTTCGCATGAGTGTGCGTCGATGTTTCGCGTAGCACATTGGTTAGAAAACCACTGACCACTTCAAAGCAGAACTGCCAGATAGCAGGGGCTCTAGCTTCCGAAATAGTGTTCATAACTTGTCAGAGAGGTTCCCGGATACCATTGATGGGCCATACGTGGAGGGCCCACAGCTCGGGATTGGGATGCCAGACCTTCCCTTTCATTGGCAGAATAGGCATGGGGCTGTGTCTGACAGCTGAAACAGTATGGAGAACCATGTGCGGTTCTTCCAAAGTGGGGCTATTAAAAAGCACAGGCTGCAGCTGGATCGCGATCGGAGGGAACATATAGAGGGAGTCTGGGCCAACATGGGCCAGGGCATCCCTGCGTTTGCAGAAAAAATATTGGGCAGCGTGTGCTGTGCGAGCTGAATTGTTTGCGGGTAAAGGGACCATCCCCCTGGGGACATGGGTCCTCTGGATAACATGTCCGGACCCTGATTCAGAATACCTGGCACGTAAGCCGCCCTTAGGGAGCTCAGATTGTGCTCTGCCCATAAAAGGAGATGCTAGCCATGCACGGTTCTTATGCCGTAAGTCTTGAGTCTATGACAATGACTGTACTGATAAGCCTGCCCCTCGAAGGCGAATCTCAAGAATGGCCTGTAGTGGGGGTGGGGGGTTATCGTAACGTGAAGTATGCGTTTTTCAGATCTATTGAGAAAACCCAATCCCCGGGGCGAATGTGCGCGAGGATTTGTTTCACCGTCAGCACCTTGAAACGAGCGTGTCATAAGTGCTTTGTTCAGATGCCTGGAAAATGGGCCTGAGACCGCCACCCATTTTCGGCATGAGGAATTAGCGACAGTAAAAACCTGACTCGCTAGCGTCGGGTGTACTGTTTTCGCCGCTCTCTCCTTTAACAGTCTCAATGCCTCAGCGAGAAGCACGTGACTGACACTGCTTCTTACAGAGGGCTCGACCACGGCTTGAATCGCGGGGTCTGCGAGCAAAACTGTAGCGAGAACCTCGTTTTATATGTTCAACACCCAATATTATATACCAGGAATGGCCTGCCAGGCCTGGGCTCGTAAAGCCAGGGGTTGAATTAGATTCGGGGGCTGGCCGCTTAGTAATAGGGGCCTGTTAGCCGGGTTGCTTGTGCTGTAACACTGCTTGTAACACTGTGGGGATAGTGTTAGTTTTGGCGGTGCAGGCTTTGCAGTGGGCGCACGCCTCACATTTATATTGTGTGTGCGAGAGTGAACTTTGTGAAAAGTGCTTGGGTGCAGGAGTGCAGACTGTAAAGTGGGCACATTTCCTACATAGAAAGCTCTTTTGTGTGTAGTGTAAACAATGTGCAGTGGCGCACAACCTACGTAGAATACCCACGGTGCAAACCAGTGAGCAAATCCACAGGGGTAAACGCACACAGCATAGTGTGCAGACGAGCGTGTTTAACACAGGCTAGTTGACTGCAATATTTCATCTCCAGTCACTTAACTTAAGGGAACTGGGAGAATGTAAGGAAGTGCGGGTGGTATCTGAGCCATTCCACAATGCCGTTATGCTCTAGTCTAGACTGAAAGCGCGCATGCAGACAAGCGTGTTTGACCACAGGCTAGTTGACTGCAATAAGGCTAGTTGACTTTATATGGTGTAATCCGGCCGCGGCGGGATTTATTTGTGATTTTGTGAGGCTGAATTAACAGTGCTTATGTAGGGGTGCACACTGTGTAGTGGACACTTTGTCTACAGTGTAAAAACCTTTCCAGCCGCCTGAATAAAGGGGACTGGAAGTGATAGAGTGAAAAAAAAAAAGGGCTTAGCTTGGCAGCCATTTTCCGACGCCCTTATGCTCTGACAGTGAGCGCGTGCTATGACGTAAGCCGCGCTCTAGTCAGCAACGCGCTGTGGAAGGGGCGCGCGCTATCATGACAAGGCAGCCATTACAACTTCCTTGGCAGTAAGCGCGCGCTGCAGCGACATTGTTCTTGACATACCCAACAGCCCGAGCTCGCTCGTCTAACTTACTCTAGTATTCTCTGTCCGCAGCGCTTCAGCACGGCGGCGGTAGAATGAGCACGGCGAGAGCTTCGGCTCGAGTTTGTTTATTCACTCTAGTATTCTCTGTCCGCGGCGCTTCTAGCACGGCGAGAGCTTCGGCTCGAGTTTGTTTATTCACTCTAGTATTCTCTGTCCGCGGCGATAGAGCGACAGGACGAGAGAATTGGAAGCGTGAGGTAAAACTCTGTCCGCGGCGCTTCTAGCACGGCGAGAGCTTCGGCTCGAGTTAGTTAATTAACTCTAGTATTCTCTGTCCGCGGCGATAGAGCGACAGGACGAGAGAATTGGAAGCGTGAGGTAAAACTCTGTCCGCGGCGCTTCTAGCACGGCGAGAGCTTCGGCTCGAGTTTGTTTATTCACTCTAGTATTCTCTGTCCGCGGCGATAGAGCGACAGGACGAGAGAATTGGAAGCGTGAGGTAAAACTCTGTCCGCGGCGCTTCTAGCACGGCGAGAGCTTCGGCTCGAGTTTGTTTATTCACTCTAGTATTCTCTGTCCGCGGCGATAGAGCGACAGGACGAGAGAATTGGAAGCGTGAGGTAAAACTCTGTCCGCGGCGCTTCTAGCACGGCGAGAGCTTCGGCTCGAGTTAGTTAATTAACTCTAGTATTCTCTGTCCGCGGCGATAGAGCGACAGGACGAGAGAATTGGAAGCGTGAGGTAAAACTCTGTCCGCGGCGCTTCTAGCACGGCGAGAGCTTCGGCTCGAGTTTGTTTATTCACTCTAGTATTCTCTGTCCGCGGCGATAGAGCGACAGGACGAGAGAATTGGAAGCGTGAGGTAAAACTCTGTCCGCGGCGCTTCTAGCACGGCGAGAGCTTCGGCTCGAGTTTGTTTATTCACTCTAGTATTCTCTGTCCGCGGCGATAGAGCGACAGGACGAGAGAATTGGAAGCGTGAGGTAAAACTCTGTCCGCGGCGCTTCTAGCACGGCGAGAGCTTCGGCTCGAGTTTGTTTATTCACTCTAGTATTCTCTGTCCGCGGCGATAGAGCGACAGGACGAGAGAATTGGAAGCGTGAGGTAAAACTCTGTCCGCGGCGCTTCTAGCACGGCGAGAGCTTCGGCTCGAGTTAGTTAATTCACTCTAGTATTCTCTGTCCGCGGCGATAGAGCGACAGGACGAGAGAATTGGAAGCGTGAGGTAAAACTCTGTCCGCGGCGCTTCTAGCACGGCGAGAGCTTCGGCTCGAGTTTGTTTATTCACTCTAGTATTCTCTGTCCGCGGCGATAGAGCGACAGGACGAGAGAATTGGAAGCGTGAGGTAAAACTCTGTCTGTCCGCGGCGCCTCCTCAGCGCGACGGTATAGTGACGAGAGCTTCGGCTCGAGTTCGCCTATTCACTCAAGTATTCTCTGTCCGCGGCTGTAGCGCGACGGAATGAGAGAAGAGTGGGAACAACTCTGTGGCAGCGGCGGAAGAAGAGCCGCGGCGGCGGCAGAGTGAAGAGAGCTTCGGCTTGAGTGTGCTCATGTCCTCTAACATTCTCTCTTTCCGCGGCGCTATTCAGCGCGACGGGACGAGAGCAGAGGGAGAGTGAGAAGAGCTCCGTCTTTCCGCGGCGCTTAACGACGCGGCGGAACGAGAGAGTCCTCGAGTAGAACAAGCCTGTAAGCTCTAGAAGTGGCGTTGCAGCGGCAACACACACACAAACACATATAACACTCAACATAGACACAGTTTAAAGGATATATAACGCCGGATGGCGTAGCTGGAACGGCAGAGAAGGCGGAGAGGGAGTCCGTCGTCCTCAGCTGCAGGTTCCGCTGGTGCCTTTTCAACGGCGGTGCTTCTTCCGGAGACCAGCGAAGGTATCGCTGAAGGAGATAAAATCTGACACCTATGGCGAATTAGGGTCTTATATAGCCTCCTGTATGCAAATATAAGCACCTTTTTCGGCGGGCTTCTGGAACGCCCCCCATTGGTTCGTTCCTCTCAGCCGCCTCACCATAGGTTCCTGCAGTTGCCGCAGCCCGGCCAATTAGAGCGCTCCTCGCGCTGGGCTATGACCGTGCAGCTCACTGCGCTTTACATAGATACCTTTATTAAAAGTTTTGCTTCACATTCTCGAGAAAAGGAGTTTTTCCCATACGTAATACGAGGAACCTCTCTCGAAAGGGAACACAGATTACACTCACAGCACATGCAGTGATGGAGCGCGCAGCATTTTAAACACAACCGCTCAGTCAGCTCTCGTGAACAGTGTGCTTTGCTTGACTATTTATTTTCGAGCTTATTTATATTTTTCGATATATATTTCTCATGTCTGTGAGAAGTAGCCTATGCTGAGTTTTGGTTTATTTATGAGACCGCTCCAGTTCATGTGCAACACAAATGATCACTCCGTCACGGTTTGTCTGCTATATTATTTATTAAAGCTTATTTATTAAATTCAGGCAAATGATGAAACATTTATTAAAATTAAGATACAATTTATACAAAGCTTTCTACAAAACAAAATTAATGAAGTGGTCAAAATCATTTCCGACCAGATGTCTTTGACACATATTGCACATCTGTGCACGTTTCATAATCAATATAGCCTAGATGAAATTTAAAAATAACATTATAATATTTAAGCATAACTATAAAAAAATAAATTGTTTGGCTAAAAAAGTAGCCTAGTCTTCTGCTCCTTTCCTGTCAGCGTCGATAAAATATTTGCACAGCGAGGACGTTCATTTGGGGAAGTTGCCTCGAGTATAGTTGGTGCTGCAGATAGTAATGCCATAATATTAACAGTATTGGCAACGATATGCATCTGTTCATTCATTTTTGTCAAAGTTACCCACTGAATTGACAACACACTGACGTCAGACGCACGTCCGCTAACAAACCAACTCATGTTAAGATGCAGCCCACATAGATGATGACGACAGGACGCCAGTGCGTCATGTAAAGTTCTTTAGTGCGCTGGCAAAACTGCAATGTGAAAGCAAACCAAAACTAACCAAATGCATACAATGTATCAAAACACAAACTTTGGTTCGGACCTTGGTGTGGACTTTCAGGTGTGAGTAGGCTTACACTACCAGGTACGCTCGTCAGACGTTGCATACTTATCTTGAACTCTGAGAAGGCACTTTCAACAGGCTATCGGCCTGAACTTTAATTCACAAAGTTTGCTTCAGAAGGTCTTTATTAACCTCCCAGAGCAGTGTGGAGGACGTTATTTGACAGACAGACAGACAGACAGACAGACAGACAGACAGACAGACAGACAGATATGCATTTTTATGGACTTCAAAAAAAGAGCAACAATTCCTGCCATTATAAAGCTTGAAATAGCCAGGGACTTTTTAATAGAACTCGACATTTATTAATCTGAAAGAAGAATGTCATATACACCTAGGATGACTTGAGGGTGAGTAAATCATGGGCTAATTTAAATTTTTGGGTGAACTAACCCTTTAAGCAAACAGAGTTTGCAGCATGCACATTATACTTATACTAACATGTTGGTTGTTGACATATTAGGAAATTCACAATTGTAACTACATTGAATGGTTGTGACTAATCAAAGTGCAACTTGACAGACAACAAAAAACTGAAACACTAAAGCTCTGTCTGCATTAATTACTCAGTGTATGCTTGGCAAGACGTACGCCTATATTAACTCCAAATCCCCAAAGATGCAATCAGTTTCACAAAGGAAAAGATAACAATAACTACACTCAACATCCCACTTTCTGACTAACACAAAACATGACATGTTGCATCACTCCAGCACACAATAGCCGTCTTCACACTTACATGAGTCATAAAAATCGACCTAGACTATCCAACTGACTGTTAAGACGGTTACATAATGCCATAAAACATCCATTTATAAAAATAAGTGTCCCCTGCATATTTCACCACATAATCTGGCCATAATCGACAGCAGAAAGGCTCAACATTGTTGTCAGCGCATATATGCTGAAAAATCTTATTCAGAAAGACACTGACTGGAATGAAAATGTCCCCTAAAAAAGGCAACAATGGGAGTCTAAGACCGCCGGAGAATAGGAAAGTCTAATTGTGTGAATTCATTGCCAAACAGCATAACTCACAGCAGGATGATAGAGCTGCATTCTGAATTGAATTACAAAATATAATGCATGAGAAATGTTCCACAGCACAAAGTGAGGGATAAAATAATTAGTATCAAAACAAATCTTCGACTGCCGACCGGAACATGGATTTGTTGGGAAAACAAATAGCAAAATGTTTCAAACATACAGCATGAGTAAACCGTGACCGTTTTTGCAAAGTGCACCTTTATTTAGTTCAATGCATAATTTTTCACACAAAAAAGTAACATTTGAAACATTTCATAATGACACTCTTATTGCAGGACACAACAGTAAGGATGGAAACCATGACAAATCTCTGCAACAGGTCAAGCACAGTTCAAGGAAAGTGTCATAATGGTCTCTTTAACTACAAAAGAAGTGTCATTTACCAATTTAATTTGGTTTGATGTCAAAGAATCAGCCTTGTTAAACCTCTCCAGCTTCCCCTGCACAAACCACAATGGATTTGCTAAGGGAACTGACATTGATGCTGTCCGTGAAACGCACCGTCACAATACAGCACAATTCCTACAACAAACAAACCAAGGCGCAGCTGGGATTTCTTTGAACTACACTAGAAAATGTTTTACCTCACTTTGTGCTTTTGTCAGCAAAATAAGAACAGAAGTTACAAGACGTTTCTACAAAACTTTCTTTAAAACAAAAAAAATAAAAATGATAATGATAATAAAAATAAATAAAAAAAATCAGATGACAAAGATTGACATTATACACATTTGCCTTACAATACCTTACTTTATTTATGGCTATTGTAGACCTGAAGAGTATACACAATTACTCAACATTACAACATGAAAACTGTAGGGTTGCAAAGGGGCAGAACATTTACAGCAAATTTCCTGAAACTTTCCAAATACTTCCAAAAAAAAAATCCTGGAAATTTTCCAAAACTCCTAAGTTTCTGGAAACTTTGCAACCATAACCTTGTCATTTATGGTGAAAAAACAAAAGCAAGTAAAATGTTGGCTTTGGAAGTACAAACTTTAAATGTCCATATAATTTATGGCAAAAAAAAAAATAGTACATTATCTTCTCTCGGAAAAGGACATGGCAGATTCTCTTAATTTTATCTGTATTGTAAATATGATTTTTCTTTGTGTTACATTTAGTTTTGGTGAATATCATTAGAATTTAAAGTAAAACACAGATTTTGGTAGTGCAAGTGACCGTTGAATGAAATATACAATTCTAAGTTACAAAATATATAGGCACCAATAAGGCATCCTGTAATTCTTGACACATTGCTGGTTTATTGTTTACAGTACATTTTGAGCAACCAGATTTGCCCTTTTTTGCTGTAAATATAACAGCAATTTTTACAGTAGAACAAACCTATAACCAAAAGAAAAATATAAATGGATAACACATTCTGCACCATCTGTGCTATGTATATAAGACACATGATTTGAGGTATAATTTATTGTGAAGAGGTGTACTATTACTTTAAGCGATTAGACTCAGCAAATGTAATTATTACTTATTATTTTCAAATTTACAAGCAAACCTACAGCCAAATGAATCCAGACCATAAACTGATCTGTGTTTATGTACACTCCAGGTGCATCCAACAATGCTTTTCTTCAATAGTGTACAACTCCGTCCTTGTATGGGTCATCATTAGCACAGGAATGCAAAAAAAATAATCTACCAGAAGTAGCCAAGCAACCCTGGCAAAGACTTTGAGAATTTATTGCAACGAGAAAACAAAATGTGGATAACACGTAGAGTAAAATAATGCAAAACTACATTACTTTGCCATGCTTGTCTCTTGGCCTATACAGTTTAAGGTTAGAAATTGTACCCTGGGCACTAATGCATTAAACTCCAGACAATGTCCAGAAAGATGGTGGACAGTTTTCCAAGGAATGTTGCAATGAGAACAATGAGGTAGGAAGGCATGCTATCACATTCCTCACCCATTAAAATCGACACAAAATAATACCACAAAGAACCGAGGATGGAATTTACACGGTCACACCAGCCATGTTAGTAGGCTGCCTACATGAACAAAAGTGGTTACAGATGGCCAGAAGTGTTGTCATCCAAAACAAGCTGTGGTAAAAACAAGTTTGTTGGTCTAGGATTCTCAGCCACACAGTATTAAGAAAACAAGGGTCAGACTAAGATATTTGACCATAATCTCCTACAAGATGAATACAGGTTTGCAAGGTGGGCTACGGGTCAAAACTAGGCTACATGGTTTCCTCTCTTGTGTCTGAAGACAGTAATTGGCTGTTGGCCCACACTACAGTTTTATTTATTTATTCTGTATTTTTTTAAACAGCATTTGTTTATGATAGAAATGTTTGATTATTAAACATCTTTACTGTCACTTGTGATCGGTTTAATGCAGTCTGCTGAATAGAAGTATACATTTAAAAAAGATTATTCACTGACCCAAACTTTTCAAAAGGTAACATATAGAGTAGGGCTGGGCGATATGGCCACAAAAAAAAAATCCCAGATTTTTGGCCAAAAAAAAAAAAAAAAAAAAAAAAAAAAAAAAAAAAAAAAAAAAAAAATCGATTTACGATATCGATTTAAAAATCGATAAATTTTTCCCCTCCTACTTAAAATCAATCTGCATGACAAAGAAATTGTTCAAAACAAGTTTTAACTTTATTTTGTTTAGGTAAAATATTTGCGGCTTGGTAGAGTGCCTACCTGGGGTGCAAAACTTTCAGCATGTGAATAACCCAGACCATTCCACAGTATAAATGGGGACCATATTTTTTCTAATATACAGTATACATATCAAAGGTTTATTAATTGATATGCAGATCAAATGAACTTTCATTAACAACAGTAATGTGCAAAAAAGTATAGGGAAAATTTAAATGTTATGCTATTTAATAATATGCTAATGTTATTATTAAATATAGATTACCATTGTTCTTCAATATTCTCACACTGAACTGAGCGACAGCTTCAGTTATTATAAAATGAGCTCTTTACTTGCTTTCTGTGTAATTTAGTTTTTCATGAGCATACTTTTCTCCATATATTAGGGAGTGGAAATGGCTAATAAATCAATACGTGCTCTTCTGCTGGTTATAGTGGTGGGCACTGCATATCTTTTTTTAATAAAAAATGCTTGTTTGCCACAAAATGGATTAAACATTTAAAAAAAAAAGAACTAAAATACTATTTCTTTCACAAGACCCCTTTAAACTTTTAGTATTACAAACCATCACATTAAAAATAGCATATTTTGGATATTTAGAGCTTTGAAGTGCTGGAAATAAGTGCAGTACGTGTACAAATAAGTGTAGCCTACGAAACCATTGGAAAGTGCTTGAATTTCAATCTCAAAAGGTTGTACGAATCCTAAGATAAATAATGACAACAACATTAAATCCATGTGGTTTTACTACAGTAAATCATGGTGAATGTTAGTGATTTGTGACTGAAACCCCTGACCTTCGCTCATGTAGTCTCCACGTCAGCTCTGTTTGATCTGATATCTGTGGTTCATAACAGAATTCTGCGCCAAACGCTTCCACTAGATCACTGTAGCGATGTTATTAACTCATTAACATCGTTAATGTTATTAACGATGTTATTAACTATTAATGTGGTGAATTGAAACGCTCTCTCACTGGATCTCCAGCGCTGTGTATCGCGTCTGTCACGAGATCGGCCTGTGTATGAGCTCGCGCTGAATTCGTTGTCCGAGCAGCTCAAATGAGCGCAGTTCCGTTCAGACTTCAAACACACTTTGCAGCGGGGTATTGTTAATAGTTCTGTGAAAAACTGAACCAATGACACTGGATGTTGTTGTTAGACGCTATCCTTGTTGTTTGTGTATCTCTGTGGCACTGGCAAACGCGCAGGGGAGGGCTGAGCCATTACTGGAGCCCAGAGGGAGCGTCAGCGGATTTTAAAGAAAAAAAAAGATTTTCATTCACAAAAATCGACATGAAACTACAAACTCGAATTAATCATAATAAAGAACAGTTCACCAAAAATTTTATATTTATAATTTACTCACCTTCATGTTGTTCCAAACTTGTATGATTTTCCGTATTAAACAAAGTGACTTTTTTAATATCTTATTGAAGTCAAAGTGAAAAGAAATTAAATTATTCTTTTAAGAAAGTAGGAGGTGCCAGTCGAATATGCCATACAGACATGCAGGCAGTCAAATAAGCATGCTTGACTAAGAGAGAGAGAGGAGGGTGAAAAAAGATAATTGCATGTCAGGTTTGTTTTTTAACGCGTGCACTAATAAGAGATGGAAAGGCCTGACAAGAACTATAGAGACTGCAAGCCAATTCCTATGATCCAATCATTTCCTGTTGGATAAAGTCAAGTTTCAAAAGTAGAACATTGGCGGTGGGACGCCTGCTTATGGGAAGTCAGGAGTGTGACAAAATAATTACTTTTGAAAATCCTGAGCTGGAAACCAACTAACTACCAGGAGCAAGACACTAAATGATGCATAGATCCCTGACCGCAAACTTAGTCCAGCTACCGTCTCCCTGCGAACAGATGTTCGAAAAGATGCTGAGATGCTTGAATGAAAACTATTCGCTGTTATGCTGTTAGTATATCACCTAAAGATGATCTTGATCATTTAACCATCAAGAGAGGAAGAGGCCGACTCTCACTTGACAAAAGAGTTCTGAGCAATGAATCAGAGTGATACCGCCTCCACAGCCATCTGAGGCGATTCCTTCACTTCCTGAACTCGGCAGTGCACAAAGGAAGCCTTGTAACGCAGTACTGTGGCATCACTGGTCTGCCGGATTCATAGTGAAACAGAGAGTGAAGGCTGGGGAAGCCTTATCCAAACGCTGATCAGAGAACATGTGTGCTTTTCCTTTTTCAAAGTAAAGTGTGATCTTGATCGTACACTGTCAGAAAAAAGGTACATTGCTGTCACTGGGGCGGTACCCTAAGGTTCAAAACCGAAAAGGTATAATATATACCATTAAGGTACTAATTCCCACTCTTAAAGTACTGATATGTAACTTTTAAGGTACTAATATGTACCATTTAGGGTTGATGAAGGTACAAAGATGTACCTTTTCACTTTTGTACCTTAGGGTAAAGGTCTTCACGGGGCACCCGTACGGTTCAGGTCTATAATTTAAATGGTCAGCCGGGTTCAGGTCAGGTCCTAATCTATAACTTCGGATCCTGGGTCTGTTTAACGTTGTAGCCTATGTAATACGTTGATAAGGACTCGGAGAACACCTGGCCGTGATAGTCAGCATTGCTTGTGTGTTTTGTGTAACTTGCAAATAGCTTAATTAGGATAAGAATGTATGAGCCGGGAGATAAGGTTTAGAAATATAAAAAAAATACCACAAGCTCTCTTTCTCTTGCGCTCTCTCAACAGGTTAGAAAGCGGGCTGATTTAATGCATGCGCACAGGAATAATGTACTCAACAATATATTTCAAATCAGCAACAAGACCTCAGGTGAACTGTCACATAAATGTTTTCTGTGACAATCAAATTGCGTAAAAAAGTTAATATTTCAGGTTGCTCCAGATACCGCGCAAGTGCAGTCTGAAGCGCGTTTATATGGCAACCCAAACTTCTGCTGTGACTAAAAATAAGATTTTAAAGTTTTGGTAGTCATACTCGGCTCACAGAGATTAGGGCAAGTAAATAATGCTAACATCAGTGGCCATGGCACTGAATGAGCAATCGTTATTAGTTCAAAAGGGCAAACAGTCAAAGTTATTATATGCAAGTTAACTAGAGTTGAAATGCAAATCTGCAAAGACGCATAAATCGGTCACCGTGACATAAAGTGGACTTTTACAGCTGAAATGATGAGTGAATTAAGTTAAGCATGCTTGGAACAAGAGAGGACTATTGTGGTGGGATATTTCATTTCTCACCCTTGAACCTGTATTAATTTCTTTCTTCTGCTGAACACAAAAGATTATATTATGAAGAATGTGAGTAATCAAACAGTTGATGGACCCCACTGACTTCCATAGTATTTTGGAACTATGTCAACTGTTTGATTACGCACATACTTCAAACCATCTACTTTTGCTCATCAGAAGAAAGTTTATGCAAGTTTGAAACATCTTGAGGATGAGTATATTATTTTTTGGGTGAACAATCCCTTTGACAAACACTTGCTTAACCAACACAAAATAGGTTTCATAGCTTGGCTTTACACTGAATATAGGGAATATGTTGACTGGTAAACCCAGCCTGATCTGCCGGCGATTTGATTTTGCCCTACAACTCCATCTGGAAACCTTCATTTCTACTGCTTTGTTACACTTTTGCAGGAACCAATCACAGACTGGCTTATCCACCTGGTGCGCTACTGGCAGGTTTAACACGATGACAGATTTAAAAAAAAAAAAGAGATGTGTCATTGCCTGTTGATCATGCCTCTTGTGCAGTGGAAAATACAGAGCAGACTCCCCAGACCAATGCTCAATTTTAAATTGAGCTTGGTCTGGTGATAGCCAGACAAAAGAATATGACCATCCCTTAAGCGCTTTTTAATTGGCTAACATTATAAAGGTTCTATTTTCATAGCGTGAAAAATGACTGCTTTACATGAAAATGTGATCTGTGAGATAAATCCCCATTAGACTAATGATGTATTATTACAAGGATCCTTCAAATTGAGACGGACTTCAGCAGTGCTTGATGACGTGGCAGCAGAGTTATGTAGCCTTCTATTTGAGAAGAACCACAGAGTGACGTCATGCTGCTTGGCTAAATCTATAGGATTTCTGGGACCCGATCACGTTGCGATCATGATGCAGTGTTCTTCAACATCCTTTGAAAGTTCAACCAATAAAAAACGATCTTGGGTGTGGTGGGTGGGTATAATGGGCAGGGGCGATGTGTAGAGACCAATCGGACACTGATTTACAGCTGGAGAGCACTTTGATTTGTTTACAATTTTAGTTTAAATATTACAATTTTATTTGCTATTATATATAGTTACTTTCAACTGTAACAATATTATACATTTTATTTGTGCTTCCTTTTTCAAAGCCTGAAAGCTTCTGTCTGTCCCTATTAATTTTTACTGCCTAATTTGCATGGCTGATGCATTTTATGCACTAACAATAATATAAATATTTGAGCTGCTTTGTGATCATATCATTGCAGCCTTAGAGTAATTTCAAAAATATAAAAAATACATGTATATGAGGAAATATAAATAATATATTGATAAATATTATCCATTATCAATCATATATATCAGGGGTGGCGAACTCCGGTCCTGGAGAGCCTCAGTCCTGCAGAGTTCAGCTCCAGCCCTGATAAAACTCACCTGCCTGTAGCTTTCTATTAACCCTTCAGACCTTCATTAACTTGTTCAGGTGTTTGATTAGGGTTGAAGCAAAGCTCTGCAGGAATGTGGCGTTCCAGTACCGGAATTTGCCACTCCTGGTATATATATTTTATATAAAAAGAGCAAAATTGACACAAAATTAATAAATGAACATAATCCCATTACATACATATACTCACTTATTATAATAGTAGACCCATGCCTACAGCAAATGTACCTGTGTTTTTATAGCTACATAATCCAGGCACAATAGCTGCACTATGACAGATGACACTGCCGCAGAAAATGGGATATACAAGAAAGTACAAGATAGGGAGTGTTTTTGCATGTAGTCATGTTTCCATTTTACACCCAGTTAAAACACCATACATGGTTTTGCTTCAAAATTTCATTTAAAGATTCGCAACACAAGCACAACCTTCACTCCTGCCAGCCAAAGCCTGTATAACTAGAATTCGTTTGACACTACTGGGTTCATTATGGCACCCTGGCCCCCTGATATATACAAAGATATGAGAATGTTGTCAAGGACGTTCACTGTTCTTGCCATATTCTGTTTGTCTCCAGAATGAAGGCTAAACCCAGAGGGAAGGTTTACAATATCAAGATCCACCTTAAGTATTAGGTTGCACCAATCCAAACGGTCCTGATGTCATCACAGCAGAGATTTATATGTTGCCAATACAGATCAATGCGCTCGAACTGGAAAGGCATTTGAATACATTGAGATGATTTATCTGCAGGCCCACACA
This sequence comes from Pseudorasbora parva, assembly GCF_024679245.1. Lineage (NCBI taxonomy): Eukaryota > Metazoa > Chordata > Actinopteri > Cypriniformes > Gobionidae > Pseudorasbora > Pseudorasbora parva. Next base: position 48,009,954 of record NC_090174.1, read on the forward strand.
GAATGTGTGCACTCACTGAACTTTCCAGATATGGAAAGCACATCATTCATAAAATTTGACATCTCCCTTACCCTAATGTGACTATAAAATATTTTGGCTATTTTGATTATGCTTTCAAAACTCAAATATTCTTAACATTGCTTGAATTTATTTCAGTAAAATGTGATTACTCCGCTATATCATCCAGCCCTGTCAGGGTCTATACATAAATGTAGGAGTTTTTTTTTTTTTAGCTATAAATCAGCATATTAAAATATCTCAGAGAGGATCATATGCACTGATCTATATAATGACTCTAGGGACGCACCACTTTTTTTTAGACCAAGTACTTACATTTGAGTACTTGCCGATACAGAGTACCGATACAAGTATTTAATAATACCATACATATACACATATACAATACATACATACCATACCTAACATTATTTATTTATTTATATATATAATGTTAGGTAATGTTAACTAACGTTATACACGATCATGTTGTTTACTGATGTTTACTTAAGCGATGATAGCCAACAACATAGACATTTGAAGCAGTTTTACTCACCGCCTGCTTTCAAAGCATGACCGTGAACCTTTATCGCTGGGACCGTTCAGTCAAAAACACACTTCTTTGGTAACTGTTGATTTCCTGAAGTCCTGTGACAGCAGTGACCGTGAAGATCCACTTATGCACACGACTGAAGCATAATATTGTGACGCTTCCAGTCATTTGTGCGTTGAAATCGATTCAAATGCAGCGCTGCCTTCACGGAATGCTATGCGGGCGCGTTAAAGTCGCTTGACGTCACCCATAGGAATAAAGTGGAGCGCGGCGCGACAGAAGTGTTGCACGGATAAGTGGATCTGCACCTTGAGAGCAGTGTTTTTTTGTTTTCTAGCTCTGGTCGCTCGCAACGCGAACCCTTCGGGGAGAAGAGCCCGTACGGCCCATACAAGGACATTCCGCCCTGTTGATGTCAAGTGGACCCATACTCGAAAAAAACTCTCCGAAACTTGTGAGAAACCGGAAGGAGTATTTTTGACACACTCCATCCATCAAACGTGACAACGTCCAACTTAGTTTTTGAAACTTTGTCTATGTTTAGGATGGGAATCCAAGTCTTTAACAGTGTAAAAAGCTCAGTATGCATGAAACAGCATTTCACCCCCCCTTTAATATAGTAATGCAAGGCGAGCATTCGCATGCAATGAATCTATTTTTAGCGGCATTCAGGATGGCAATTGACTATTCATAGTGTTCTTTCAAATGGATTGCACATGCTTACTAAACAGACTTTCACTTTCAACACTGAGAGGTATCTGCATGACGAGAGGTTCAGCTTGGTTTATAGCCTGCTCGCCGCGTCCGCACCTCTACAGTACCCACTAAGTGAGAAGGTGCGCGCGGCAAAAATGAAGTCATCGCAGTCGTGCGCGTTAAAAGCATGAGACCCTTTTACACTTGGAGGTGTGCAGTGTACGTCGAATGTAACTCTACGCGCGGCTCTTGGTGCGTTAAAGGCTTGGTTCACCCAAAAATGAAAATTCTGTCATCATTTACTCTCCCTCAAGTTGTTCCAAACCTGCATGATTTTCCTTCTTCTGCTGAACACAAAGATATTTGGAAGAATGTTTTTATATAAGCAGATTTTAAGCCCCATTGACTACCATAGTATTTTTTTTCCCTACTATGGTAGTCAATGGGGCCCAAAATCTGCTTATATACAAACCAAATATCTTCCTTTGTGTTCAGCAGAAGAAAGAAATTCATGCAGGTTTGGAACAACTTGAGGGAGAGTAAATGATGACAGAATTTTCATTTTTGGGTGACCTAACCCTTTAAAGTGTTATCGGGTGTGGTTGTATCGGAGTAGTTTTACGAGTAGGCTACTTGAGCACAGTATCGGACCGACACCGGAGTACAGGTATCGGCACATCCCTAAATGACTCTAATAATGGTTCTCTATATAGATCAGTGATCATATGACAACAATGACTGGGAGTTATGATGCTGGGAATGTAGCTGTCATTACAGCAATAAATGACATTTTGAAATATATTAATAAAAAATGGTTATTTTACATTTAAATAATATTTGACAATGTTTTCTGTTTCTGATCTCAATAAATGCAGCCTCTGTGACCAAAAGAGATCTTAAAAAAACTTTTGATTGGTAACATATCCATGTTATTAAAAGCTCTTTCATGCTCTGATAATGAATTGGACATTCTCACTCCTATAAGTCTTTACAAAAATGACGAACTTATTCTCCTGGCTAAAGTTTAGCTTTTCACAAAACTTGTCCAAGCTTAAGTTTAAGTCACAGTCAACTTGTCTAAGGTTTATTAGCTTGTACTGAACCATCTTATGTTGACTTGACAGATAACGCTGCTTCGTTCCTGGTCAGACAGGGTGTGGTTCATCGCATGGTACAACTGGTGACAGCAAGTTTCTGTTCCCTTAGGCAAGAGTTGATTTAGTCTTCTTGAGGAATGGAATGCTTTGGGAAGCCATGCCTGTAATATAAACTCCACACCTTCTGACAACTCATTTAAATCATAGTTTTTCAATATTTGCATCAGCCAATCAGTGGTTCAGATATGCAAACAGAAGACAATGCATCAGCCATGCAAATTAGGCAGTACAAATGAACAGGGACAGAAGCTTTGAAAAAGGACACAGAAGGAAGCACAATTAAAATATAATAAAAGTGGACTTGTAGTGAGAATATAGAATTTGGGCCACTTGTGTGATACTTTCATGGTGTCGTGTATCTTTTTGGAGACTTTCAGTGAGAATCTCAGAGTTTCAGTGCACATTTCAAAAATGTGTGTTTAGTGGCAGAACGAGTCAACTGGTTTGGTTAACATGAAAGCAAGTAAATGAATGCATTCTAACAGCCTGATGAGTCACGGGCCAGTCTGAACGAATGATACTGCCATTAGCCATTGGGAATTCAGAAGGGGGACGACACCTAAATCCTCTTCCTGCTCCGGGGCAATTGTTGTAGAATTTCAGGTAAGGTAATGCTGCCTTTCGCAAGCTTAAGCTATGAGAATCTCTGCCACTGATATCAGCTACACTCTAAAAATGCTGGGTTAAAAACAACCCAAGTTGGGTTGAAAATGGACAAACCCAGAAATTGGGTTGTTTAAGCCCAATTTCAAACCACCCAATTTCTGGGTTTGTCCATTTCCAGTGACTATAACTCAGTGACTAGATAGGATAAATGGCTATCCACCTGCGAGTCAAAGTAACCACGCCCTTAATTATGCAGAACTTTAAGGCTTTATATAAAGTAAACGAATGAGTTATAATTTTTTTTATTTAAAAATCACCCCCTCACAGTTGTCATGAAGGGCAAAATTAGACCAAAACGTTTGAGCAAAAGGTGTGCGTGGCAAAAAAAGACGTCATCGTGGTGTGGGCGATCATGCTCGTTGAGTGCCGAGACCCCATTTCACTTGCATGCCATTTTTTGGGTAACTTTGCGTGCGGTTCTGCTTCTGAAGACACACGACTTGAGTCGATTCTGGCCAAGCAGGTACATCTGAACAAAGTGTGCCCCGCTTGCTCTGAAAAGTGAAACCAAACCCCCCAGGTGGTTGGTCCCAGTATAGTTCATAAATCCCACCCTCTCCATGTAACAATGGTGAGCAAGCCAAACTAAACAATCAAATTACATTTCAAACTATTTTTTTCCAAAGATGGTTTCTGTCATTATAGGTAGCTATAACGGTTTATTTCACACCGACACCAATGAGATGTTCTGCAGAAAACTGTACTAACAGATACTGCAGGAGAGCAGGTAGTTTTGATATAGCAGCTTTACTTCAAGCTCTCTCTACTGCGCAGACTCAAGAGGTCGCTACAGCGCAGACTGCAGGTCCCAAATCAGCACAATGTCAGCGCCATATTAGGACATCGGCAACTTCGCTTTTCCTCAACAGAAAAAATGGAAGGGGCGTCACCCTTTTTTTTACAGAGATAAAAATATTCATGAAATTAAATAAAAATCTTTAATGAAATTAGAAAATCTTTAAGGGACCTCTGTTTAATTTAGTTTATGCATTTAATTACGATATAAACATTTTTATTGTGATATTTGTTTGGCCATATCGCCCAGCCCTATAAATGAACAAATAAAAGCCCGTCTTTTTGACACAGTCACCTTTGAACGTGGTTGCACGGCTTGTACAAGGTGACTTTTGACTATGCAGCTTAATGCAATGCAGATAGACATTGAAGAGAAATGAATAAAAAAATGTAAAAAAAGAAACGGTAGAGGTGTCAAAACCTCTGCAGCAACTCTGATGTAATCATAATGTCACATAGGGCAAATCATCCTCATCATCGAAGTTAAAAATAGTACTCAAATGAGTAACGACAGTTTAAGCAATGAAAATGCTGTATAACGACAGCTGCAGGTGTTGAAAAAGGGTTGCATTTAACCCTGCATACCTGCAGATGATGAGATATCCATCGCAAAAGCTCAACTCTCTGACGCACGAAGCCTAAAGGACGTGCACCGAACACAAGAACGTTATCTGGTAAATGTGAACTGTAACTTGAAACTGTCTGGCATTTAGAGGAAACAAGAGTTCCTTAAAACTCTTAACAGATTTCCTCTGCCTATATATGTCCAGTTGTTCCTTTCTATCTCTCTCACACACACGTACGCACACGCACGCTCCCGAAGCTGCATCCTCTCCAGCCTTGCGGCGACTTCCTGCATCTCCTGACTAATTTTACCCAGCATCCTGACCCATTTCCCAAGGAGCACAAGGAAACAGGCACAGAGTAGCCGATGCAATGACATCCATGCGCATAAACAGCCTGATGCACTCTGACGGCTAGCCCAAACATTGCCATGTCAAGATTTCAGCGTGGCCTCAAGCTATATCATGCACCAGCAATGACTAAACAAGGACAAAGACTTGAAAAAAGCAAATAAAAAAGGGCTACAACTAAAACAATGTACTTCTATCCATGCACGAGTTGTTTTACCCTTCTCGTTCTATAATTATTTTTTTTTTGCTGAAACGGAACTGTAAACGCAGTCAAAACAAACCAGTATATAAATACTGCAAACAGAGAGAATCAATCCAAATATATCTGGTATTTCTTAGTTTTCTAAACAAACTTTTTATTTCTTTAAATATGTCTCAGTATTTAAGGTTTCATTACTTTTGTGTTCTTTCCTGCTGCCAGGCAAGTTAGTGAGTCAAACTGAAACAAGCCAGACAATATTACAGTGTGGTCGACACATGGGTAACCACAGAAAACCCTGCAAGCTACATAATATTCACTAAAACGCTAGCCGGGTGTAGCAGCCCAAACACTTGTTCTCCACCTCTGACACAACTGAAGGTTAATTCAAGAAGTAAGAAGTACACTACACTTATTACAGGGACAGACAGTAAGTCATGCTGAATGGAGCGACGTTAACCAAACAACCAAAGGCTATTATATTTCAAGCTGAAAATACAGAAACGTTTTGGCATTGCAACATTTTTACAATCATAAAAATGTGCTTCTAAAGAAAAGGGAAGGCTACAAAATTTTGTGGGAAAAAAAACACTTTAACTTGAAAACACACTGCATTAAAAAGGCACACTCAGCAAATTTGTTCATATGTATCTTGTCTTATTTAGATTTTAAAAAATGCCTCACTTTTATTCTCAATCTCAACTCTGTTTTACGTTAAACACATTAATATCATCATTACCGGTATTAGTAGAGACTTTGTCAACTGACAAGACCAATCGTGATTTAAATATGGCAGCACCCATAAAGGGGAGGCCTACTGCATGTAGGGTAGCTTTTTCTAGAAAACTAACGAGTCTACATACCAAGTGTATCATAATATCAATTATATTTCTTAAAAGTTCTCTTCATTTCTTTGTGTAAAACTTTAAGAAGTAAATTACTGAGTGCACCTTTAAGAAACCCTCCACAAAGACAATACATTGCATTAAAGGGTTAGTTCACCCAGAAATGAAAATTCTGTCATCATTTACTCACCCTCCTGCCGTTCGGAACCCGTAAGACTTTCGGTCATCTTCAGAAAAAAAACGAAGATCTTTTTGATGAAATCTGAGAGCTTTCTGTCCCTCCGTTGACAGCCTACGCAACTACCACTTTGACGCTTTACAAAGTTCATAAAGAGATCATAAAACTAATCCATATGAATTGAGCGGTTAAGACCAAACTTTCTAAAGAGGCTAAATTGCTTTTTTTGATGAACATTTTATTTTGGGGTGAACTATCCCTTTAAGTTTCAAAGATAGTTTACAATGCATCCACCCTCTTGTATATGACAAAAATTATCCAAACCTACAGGAAGAACAACCAACTGATTTTAACAAGTCTTGGCCACTGATATAAATTACTCTATATATTTCGCTACGTTATACCTTTGCATACTCTCACTGATTTATTCAAAGAGTTTGATGATTCTGCATATCTGCTGAAGATCACTTGTCCCGGCCTATAGGCTTGACACTTATCTGATACGGATATAAACTTAGGCTACATCTTCTGCTCTGAGGAGTGACTACAGGACAAATCAGAACAGACTGACAGTTCCAACAACTTACTTTAGTAAAACCAAGATAGGAGTTGCCAAAAAAAAAAAAAAGATAGATCACATTGGCTTGTGTGGCAAATTAAAGTGGTTAAACTTTAGCTTTATTTGTTTAGTGAACACACTCTCTGTTCCTCTGATGTGATCAGCAAACAAATATTCGAACATTTCACACTAGTAATTGCAAATTCTAACTTTCTATAGTAACAAATTTAAAATAGAAAAAAAAATCTACGAGTCCAACATTCTATATTATTATTAATTCACATATTCTAACATTTAAAAAGAGCCAAATGCCGCAACTTTAGCTTCCCACACGGTTTAACGTAAACACAGAGCCAAAAGGGTTACTTAATCCAGCCATACAAATCAAAGCATTCCATATTCCAACCTGAAAGCGTGTCAGTTCAGATATGAAACATGAATTTGTTAAAGCAATCCCCCGGTTTGAGCACTGCAGATCAGCCCATCTGGCCTGATCCACGCTGCCATGATCCCTTCGCATGGACATTCTTAAACTTACGCACACCAATACAATCTTTGCCTCGTGTTATAAAAATTACGTGACAAATTGAGTTTGCGCCTATTCTTACCTTCTCAGCTGTCGTAGAAAAAAATATATCCAAGCCCGACTTTAATTTTGTTCTCTAGACAGCTTTCTACAGCAGCACTCCCTGATCGCGCGAATGTTCCCTATGCCTTGCCTCACTCAACTTGTCCGAGACTCGCCGGAAGCCACGCCTGGTTTTTCTTACTCCGCCCCACAAAAAACGTGATTAGATAAACGGCCAATGAGTGACATCAAAGATCACCAATCACACAACATATTAATCTTAGCCCTGCCCATTCACAGCGTAAACAGGTATGAACTTCAGTGGACGACGTGACTGCGATAAGGCTACTAGAAGAACCAGTTTAGCGTTGATCACGTCATACATCTAGTGCCATTAGGTTAGTCAGTGAACATTAAGTTACGTTGATTAGCAAGTTGATAGTATGGTGGTGAAACACAATGAGCTCTAAACACAATGAATGTTGGATAGTCACTTGGCTTTTTTTCCTAATCGTGATGCAACCTGTATGTTGAGGTTGATTTTCCTATATTGAAATTGCCACAAGATGGCACCATTATGCTGGAATACACATTATTGCTGCAGACAGACAGACAGACAGACAGATAGACAGATAGATAGATAGATAGATAGATAGATAGATAGATAGATAGATAGATAGACAGACAGACAGACAGACAGACAGACAGACAGACAGACAGACAGACAGATAGATAGATAGATAGATAGATAGATAGATAGATAGATAGATAGATAGATAGATAGATAGATAGATAGATAGATAGACAGAAAGACAAAGTATGTAAATAATATGGTACTGCCAGCATATCATATGGTATGTCTGGTTAAATATGAGAAACAATGCAATGCAGGAGGTTTCTTCACCATCTCTCTATCCACCAAGCAAGGGTTCTCTGCATTAAATAAACAACTTTTCAGACATGTTCCTACCTTTTCTCAGTGAAGGTTTTCGCTCTAATGCCTTGTCAGGTGATTTCTTTGGTGTATCAAATGCTGCTTTCATCTGTGATACTTTCACAGACTGTGTTGGATCTAAGGTCAGATCAGATCGGGCATCAGTTGGCTTGGTCCACTCCTTCATCTTCTTCTGCAACTCAATGGTTTCCTTTATCATATCTGAAACATGTCTTTTCTGTGCACCCTGATTTGGTTCCATGATGGTGTTCAGGTCGCTTTTTATTGCGTGCTTCTGGTCAAGCTGGCTTAAATGTTTCTCCTCTAACATGTGAAAATTTGCTTGTGTCGACAGCTTGTTCTGCTCTTTATCTTGTTTCTCGTTAGCTTGCATACTTATTAGGTTGCACATGGAGGAGGAATGTTGCACATCTTGTGGAGCAGATGTAGTTGCTGTGCTGTCTGCTAACGCAGTTCCTGCAATGCAACCATCCTGGACCTGATCGCAAACGTATGCCTGGCTTGCAATGGAATGGGTTGATGCATTTGTTAAAATATTTAAAAAACATTGCTCTTGGAGTGGAGAAGAACCAGACAGAGTGACTCCTGTTTTCTTGTCCATGCCTAGCCTGTCATCTATGGGACTTGAAGCTGTCTCAGGACCAGCAATGAGCTCAGAGATGGAACTATTTGCAGATGTTTCCTTACGCACGTCTGTTTTTGAGCTGATGGTATTCTGATTAGACTTGCTGACCTTGTCTCTCTCTGATGATGTCATGTTGCCCGGTGCTAATTGCTGCTCTTTAGTAGCATCTTCTACATTAATCACTGCACTTAAAGAAGAGTTACTTTCTGGATCCATCCTATGTGTAGTATCCTTCACCGTCTCTGGAAGGGTTTGTATCAGTGCATGTGGACTCATTTCAGCAAGAAACCACTCTAGACTTATCTCTGTGTGTACTTTGGCCTTTGCTGAAAGAGGGGAATCCTCGTTTTCATCTTTTTGCATAACTTGAACATCAGATTTAGAAGGGGGGTATGAATCACACAATGTAATACATTTCTCATCTTCATAGCTTTGTAGCAAGGGTTTGTTTTCACCCAGCATACTTGCACTGGCAATATTAGATGTCACAAAACAACCCTCTTCCGTTTCTGTTCCACGCAGAGAACAATCTTTTATCTCGGTTTTCTTTGCATGGGAACGATAGAGACCCTTTGAAGCAGATTCCAGATTTTCTCTTTCTTTAGTCTCTCTTATGCCATCTTTATTTTTATGACCTCCAGCGGGTGATCTCTTCAGTGAAGGTTCCTTTGTCCTAAGACTCTCCAAGTCTGACACATTAAATTGCCTTTCTTTTTGAAGCTCATCCTGTGTGAATTCGCCTGCAGATATTTTTCGATGGCTCTCAGCGTGACCCCGAGGTGACTTGGATGCCACTTCTAAGGCGCTGAGGTCCTTTGGGCTCTGCGCTCGCTCTAGGCTGACAGTTCTGTTTTTTAAATCCGCACCTGCCAGCGATGAACTAGTAAATCTTGTCTTTATGACATCATCTGTTGGCCGACACCGTGTAACATTTTCTCCAGCTCCGAAGACATTTTTCATTGACCGCCCCTGGGTTTCAACGTTCTTCTGAGAAGAATGTTCAGCGTTTGGGTTTTCTGTTACAACCTTATCTAGATTCTCTGGCGGCTTCTCCCGTATTCCTTCTTTGACTTGCTGAATTGCCTCAGTAATGTCCTTTGATGTCTCCATTTGTGAGTTGATCACGGGGTTTGATGTGCCGGGCTTGTTTAACAGCCTCTTGTTTTGTGGTTCAATCATGCTGGTATCCAACTCTAAGTTTTCGGTAATGATCAAAGCTTTGTCTTGAACCATAAAGTGAACATTGATGTTGGCGTCCCCACCACATGGTTTTGAAATGCCCTTCCTTTCTATAATCTCCGAAGTAGGCCATGTATTTGTTAGGCCAATATCACAGGCAGCATCAAAATCTAGTTTTCCTTCCTCTTCCTGGCACTTAAGCTTGTCGTCATCTCCACAAACAGATTCCATTTTGTCCTTTACATATGAAGCACACTTCTTACTGCTGTTTTCTCCTCTGTGAGCACTTCCAACTTTGTCTTTACCAGGAAAGTTACATCCGAGGTTTTCCTGATGTTCTAGATAGTCTTCTAGCATATTCTCCAAGTCTTTTCTCTCGTGGTCAGGTTCACCAGCCTTCCATGTGCCTTGCAGGCCGCTGTCAGACTGTGTGATTCCATTCAGCTGCTGTGGAGCCAGAGATTCAGCCCTGCCTTCCTCACTATTCTTTTTTCCTCCCACTTTCTCGCCATCCCCTCCCTCCACAACCCCTGCATCCGTGGGAGCACACACCTTATCATGAGAATCCAAACTGTGCTCTGGTGTAGGTGATGGTGACTCCCTGCCTGGGCCTCCATCCAACCTTCCACCGGCTGCTTTCTCCTCATCTGTCCCGACATCAGTCTCAATGGTTGGATTTCCTTCCTCTGTTGCCCCCCCAGGGTCTGGGCTTGGTCCCTTTTCCTCTGGTCCTGCAGAGCTGTTGTCCTGCACTGGCTCCCCCTCCTTGCCCTGGTTTTGTCCCATTCTGTGGAAAAAAAGGAGAGAGAGATGTTATTAGCAGTGTATTGTGGTGGACCACAAGATGTTGATGATGGCATGACTCTGGCATGCAGGTTATGCCAGTGTTTATCTAAAATTCTCCCACACTTTCACTCCCCTATACATAGTTTTATGCTCACTAACTGTCTCTTTCACCTTTCTGTCTCTACTTGTCATTTCAGATGAGCTCGTTCCCGTAAATCCCAAAGTCAAACTTGACTTGTTCTGTTTTTTAAACACATTTTTGCTTGTCATCTTTTTATGACAATGAATTGAAAGGCTCTTTGTCTCTGGTATAAATGAAAGCTCATTGGTTTAAAGTGGTAGATGAAGTACACACATATTGTACTTAAATGAAAATACTGATGTCCTGCTGAAATATTGCCAGTGGAAATAACAGCAGAATAAATGTGCAAACTTTTTACTTTTGAATACTTAGGCAATGCTTTACTTTTTGAATACTTAGGTTTTCCAACTACTTCCTATACTATGGAAGCCCATCTCTGATATGTAAAGAAAAATTATTAAATCACTGAATCATAATTGCCAACATATGTAAAGTAAGTGCATGTAAACCCTACTCCACTGACCTCAAGAGGCACACTGGTGACTCCAACTAGAGACTGCATTCTTTAGCGTCCTTGTTAGCCTGCGCATTCCCCATGACAGAGACCCCGGTTTGAGTCCTGCTCCGAGCAGGTAGAGTAACTGTTACATTTGGTGCCGTGACCTGAATGGGACTATGGTTTTAGGGGGCTGTGTGTAACATAGGACAGTAAGAGCTGTGCGTGTAAACCTCATTCCCCTGATCTCAAAAGGCCCTTTAGCAGCTGCAGTCTTTAGCATCTTTGTTAGTGTGCCCGCCCTCTTCGCCAGAGACCCCAGTTTGAGTCCTGCTCCAAGCAGGTAGAGCAGGACCGGTTACATTTGGTGCCGTGACCTGGATGGGACTGAGGTTTTCGGGGGCTGTGTGTAACATAGGCCAGTAAGAGCTGTGTGTGTAAACCTCACTCCCCTGATCTCAAAAGGCATGCCAGCAGCTGCAGTCTTTAGCGTCTTTGTTAACGTACTCACCCTCCATGCCAGAGACCCTATTAGAGTCCTGCTCTGCTTTTTTTTGCCTTGTCCTGGAGAGTACTGAGGTTTAAGGGGTCTAATGGAGTCTAATGTAAGCCAGTAAGAGCTGTGCATGTAAACCCCACTCCCCTGATCTCAAAAGGTGCGTTAGCTGCCTCCACGCTAGAGACCCCGGTTTGAGTCCTGGCCAGAGTGGATCGAGTAGGACAGGTTACATTTGGTGCCATGACCCGAATGGGACTGAGGTTTAGTGGGCTGAGTGTAGCGCAGTCCAGTAAGAGCTGTGCATGTAAACCTCACTCCCCTGATCTCAAAAGGTGCGTTAGCCGCCTCCACGCTAGAGAACCCGGTTCGAGTCCTGCCCAGAGTGGATCGAGTAGGACAGGTTACATTTGGTGCCATGACCCGATTGAGACTGAGGTTTAGTGGGCTGAGTGTAACGCAGGCCAGTAAGAGCTGTGCTTGTAAACCTCACTCTCCTGGCTTCAAAAGACACATTAGCAGCAGTGTCCTTGTTAACGCCCACCTAACTTGCCAGAGACCTCGATTCGATTCACGCTCGGATTGGGTAGAGTAGGACCGGTTACATTAGGTGCTGTGAACAAATGAGGTTTGGGCAGCTGAGTGTAACATGTTCTTGCCACCAAGAGCTGTGCTGGTGACTGATACTAGAGGTTAAGGTCTTTAATGCCCTTGTTAGTGGGTGACTCCCATGCCAGAGATGCCGGTTCGAGTCCTGCTTCGAAGCCCACTCTGAGCGGGTTGGGTCAGTCGACAATTTAATTCACAACGGTGGACAGTGGATTCGCATTGAAATCGCATTGAAAAGAAGTGGCTCGCCTTAAAAGAATGATTTATTTACAATATCATGTATCTCTCTACACAGTTTTTTCTTTTCAGTTGTTTTTTTCTTTTAACTTTTTAAATTCAAAATAAAAGTGTCCAAACATATATATAAAAAAAATTAAATACTTGAATAAATAGAGTAAAATCATTATTATTCACCATTGTGAAAAACTAACCAAATGCATTTAAACCTTGTATCTTAACCCTGACTTTGGTGGGAACAGTGTTTCTTTCCTCAGTGTCTTGTGACTACAGCATATCTAAGCAGCCAATGACTGTTCATGCTTGTCCCATTACATGAACTGTACTGTCAGCAAGACCCCTAGGAATTAGAGTCACAAGATTTTGTGAGAGCTCTTCAGTAAAACACAGTAAAATCTATCTATCTATCTATCTATCTATCTATCTATCTATCTATCTATCTATCTATCTATCTATCTATCTATCTATCTATCTATCTATCTATCTATCTATCTATCTATCTATCTATCTATCTGTCTGTCTGTCTGTCTGTCTGTCTGTCTGTCTGTCTGTCTGTCTGTCTGTCTGTCGGTCCGTCCGTCCGTCCGTCCGTCCGTCCGTCCGTCCGTCCGTCCGTCCGATAATGCTTTGTCCAGTATAAACATTTAAAGCAGTACATTTTAGTGTTAAAACGGATCTGAATATTTCCAGAAAAAGAGTGGCATTTGGCTTCTCGCTGCTGACAGCGATGTTGTGGAAGATGAGTGCATCAGGCAATTCAATCCCGAGACGCACATTGGTTCATAATCCTGCACTCTGTCACACATCATTTAAAGGGCTTACAGGCTCATGAAAGCCACTGATGAAATCTTACTTTGGGTCACACTTCCTATTTCCTGTATGCACATCTCCAAAAAAAATCTCTGATTCCTCTTCTCATCTGGCAGTGTCTCCTCGCTCCCTGGCCCAAAAGCAGCATGAACATAAAAGAAAAGAACTGTAATTTTTCCCCCAGCAAGGATACTTTAAATTGATCAAAAATGACAATAAAGACATGAACGTAACAAATTACTTTTTATTTTATCAAATGATTTTCTTTTTAACTTTCTGTTCCTCAATGAATCATGAAAAATGTATTGTTTACACAAAATTTATGCAACACAACTTTTTACATTTTTAAAATAATATTTTCAAGTACTGCTATTTTACTGTATTTCTTTTTATCAATGAAATGCAGTCTTGGTGAGCATGAGAGACTTCTTTAAAAAACATTTAAAAAAATCTTACTAACCCTAAACTTTTGAACAGTAGTGTGTGTTTTAGGGCTGAAGTTCAGTAAAGGTTTTATTTTAAAAATTGGTCTTGCATTTCATATGTGAGAGTAAATTCTAATAAATAATGTGACTAACTTAAAGGCACAATATGTAGTTTTTCACCGCTAGAGGTCGCCTATTCAAAACAAAAGTGTAGCTTGATGAAGCAGGGGCTGAGCGTGGAATCTTGGGTGTTGTCGTCTTTACTTCAAAGCCGGGGTAAACAATCTGGACGGGACTCTGGCAGAAATCATGTTCATGGATAAGATTATTAACATTACTGTAGTATGAAGCAGAGCAGGGCCGAGCGCTGTGGGAGCTGAACAAGGCCGCAGGAGCGGTTGCTAATGAGAGACGAGTGCGGCACATGGATTGACAGCAGCGGAGCTTTTATTATGCCACAGTCACTACTTCCGCTTCTTCCAGTCAAGTATATGTGGTAATGCAATACTCTAGCATCAATTTTAGGGTGTTGAAAATTGTTATAATGTTACTGTGTGCGTTCACTCCAAAGCTGCTATGAGACACTTTGGAAGCTAGTTTGATATTATAATATCATATTAAATTCTGTTTTTTAAATGGCATGCAATTCATAAAAAATATATATTGTATGGAGAAATTGTTGTATTACTCTACAATAATTAGTTTTCTGTCTATAATTGTATCCAAACAGTAGTTCACTTTCTAATAAAACATAATATAATATTAAAGCATCTTTGGTGTTTCTATGGTTTCTACAAAGTAAAATCGAGGGTCAGGCAGGTATAACAAACATGGTCCGTGTCCTGCTTAAAATTGCTTATTTCTCTCGATTTAAACATTCTTTGAAACATATGGGATAATGTAAATGCACAAGTCAACAGAACATATAACACTCTTCTATGGTTTTTGGATATTTTAATCCAAAAATATCACATATTGTGCCTTTAAGTATCCATTTAATATTTATGAGGACACACACGGCACACAAATGAAACTATTCTTTCAGAATGATCTACTTAGATTTTAAGTGCAGCTAAAGGAGTGTCTTTCGTGTTCATCTGCTTCACTCTGTAGTTCTTGACAGCCCTCACAAACACATTACCAGGAATTCACATGCAGAACTGAAGGCGTCCTTGTCATATGACATAGTTCAGCAAAGTTGAAACGTGGCTACACAGTGATGTTTTCAATTTTGTCCTGGGACAGACTAGAATAGACAATTGATTTGCTCACAAAGCCATTGCATTGCATTTTATCGTTACTCAATATTAAAAGCTCTTTTTTAACTTCCCCTCATTTTTTTTTATCTTTCTAAGATCTTTTGTTTTTCAATCAGATAGTTATGGTAGAGTTCATCATTTATCAAACTTTTCCCAGTCCATTTTCCTCATTTACTTCTCTGTAAAGCGCTCACGGACACCGAAAGGATTCCCTACAAGGCCACCTCATCTTAAACGTCCACAACTGCTCCATTGTGCTGCATCCGTCACCCTGACACTTAAGGCAAGTCACTTGATTTCCTTGTGGCTCGCTGCCTCTCCCATGTATGCAGAATCGAAAAGGACTGAACAACAACTATATGAAACATATCTTCACTGTCTCAGAAAGTGTATTGTCTCAATCAACAAGTGTTTAAATCAAAATCCGAGCAGATTGTCCAGCTCAATGGATGGCACACCACGGAATCAACTTCTATGGTAACAAGTGGTCTCAAGTAAAGAAGTGGATACTCACCGATACTCCCGTGACTGCACCGTAACTCCAGGACAAGACCACTCTTTGTTGAATGGATGGATGTTCTGGCTGAGTTCTGCTGGAAAATGGGCTTTTATTACTCTCGTGATGTCACAGACACATTTGCCTAATGCAGTAAGTTAGTCCTGTCCCAGTGTAGAAGCACAACAACTTTCAGATTCAGTAAGATATTTAAAGAACAGTACACCGAAAAATTATATTTTTGTCCGCATTTATTCACCTGGTATGATCTGCTTGCTTTCAACCGTGCAACACAAAAGGAGACATTTAGCAGAATGTCCACACTGCTATCCATACCATGAAAGTGAATGGAGACCAGGGAGGCGAAAAATTAGAAAAAGCACCATAAAAATATGACTTGGAAATTGGACGTCTTTGTTCCTACTCTGTATGAAAATCTTTTTCAAAAATGTCAACAAAACAAATAGTATTTCTAAAAAAAAATCTGTTTCTTTGTAATTGTGAAACTTCCTAGCAATTTCTAAGTGAGAATTGATTCTACATTGTATTTTTTCAATGCATTCTTTTGGTGTAGGTTTGATGTCATCAAATTATGTCAATGCAAATTTGAAAATGGGCATATTCAAATGACATGAATGAGAATATGTAAAAATGTCTTAGATAATTTTTGAAGTTTGACAGCTATGGAAAAGAACAATGTGAAAATCCTACCTAGCAGCTAATTTTTTATTCTACGAAAAAGAAAGAAAGACAGGGTGAGTAAATAATGACAGAATTGTCATTTTTGGGTGAACTATGCCTTTAATGAAATGTCTGACTTACTATTATTATTAAAAACAGATCTGTCACAGTCCTAAGGCCTTCAGTTGATTATTTCTCAAAGCAAAGGCACAGAAAAATGACATCACCATTCTCCTCTTTTATCCCACAGCAGGTTTGTAAGGTTAATATCCTCTTACAGTTAATGTGCATGTCAACTTAAAAGGGAGTCTCCGTTTCTGTCTTTAAGAATCGCTCCCTCTGGGTTTAATTCAGTTCTTTGTATTTACAGAGGAAATTGTTCAGGGAACTTTTTAAAGTTTCAATCCTTTGAACAAAACCTACACAACATTCCACCAAGGGTGCAATGATACAAAGTAAAGTCTCGCGGCTCTGTGCTTTTCCCAAAATAGCAGTAACCGTAAAGACAACTGTAAACGCTGGTAGTCATGGTAACAGAAACACAGGACGTGAGGAGAGCGTGGTATCAGTGCTGTACCAGTGTGGTACTGGTATCAGAATTACAGCCGTCCGTGTACCAGGCTCCATGGCCAAAGTTTAGTGAATGTTTCCTGCTATAATTCACAAGCTTTGAAGTGGAGTAGAGTCTGTGATTGCATAGAGAGATACCGTCTAACGTTTGTACGAAAAGAAGCTGCAAATACGGGGGAACAAAGGCTTATAAATCTTCCTGTTATGCGACTGGTCACTATGGAAATGATCATAACAGGATGCTCTCGCTTTCTCTTAGATAATAAAGGAGAAATGACTTCAGCATACAGTTCACCAGACACTGAGATTGAAGAGAGAAAACAGGCCACACAGAAGTGGAATTGCAGGCTGCTGTGGAAGAACCTGACTCCTTCGAAAAGACCATCAGGAGGACTTATTGTTTTACAGGCTCCAAAAAGTATTGTAAAGTATGGGCATTTAAGCCACACTTAAAAATGTATAAATGTCAAAGCATTATAAAATAAAATATTGAACCAAGTGGCAATTAAAATAGATCGTTTTTAGATGTTCTATTTATTTAGAACCCTAAAAATATGTAGGCTAGGGGAGAGCAGGGGCAAAAGTACCATTTTTCAGAAAAACATAATTTTAAAAGATATTTTTTTAGACAGAGATATATATTTGCTCTGGTCAATAACTCACAAGTGTGGTCTATCAATAGCAGGTGGTATTTTGTACAAATTCAGAACGACTACAGTATAATTTTACATTGAACAGATGCAGATTGTTACTTTTGACCCCATCAGTTGGGACGAAAGTAACACACAGGTGGGTCAAAAGTAACACAACAATATAAGCTAGATTGTTTTGTGTTACACTTGTTTTTATTAAATATACCTGACTATGACCTTGTTAATATGCAACTGCAAACATATTTTGTAACTACTTTATCTTTGCAAAAAAAAAAAAAAATTAAATGAAATTTTCATTTTCAATTTTAAGTTTAATCAAATGTTTCAAATATAACCTGACAATACAAACTTGTAGGTTTAGAATATTTTTTTGTGCAATGTCAATCTATTTGATCATTTTTTTCTTCAACAATATGAACAATATGAAAATTAAATTAGCATAATATGCATTATATATATAAAAGTGGGACAAAAGTAACAAGTGTTACTTTCGTCCCGACAGGAAGTCCTGACATTTAAACACGATTTACTTTTATACTGAAAAACTCTGAAAAGACAAACCTCCAGGATGTGTATAACAGCAATAAATAATCTGTAGAGTGATCATTACTGTGACTCATGAAACGAGAAACACAGCTTATAATTTACCAGGACAACAACAACTCGGTCTTTAAAAATGATTGAATGATCAAATTTAGCACTCTTATTGAAATATGATAATACTTTGTAATATTTTGTAATGATAATTTAAATACTTTTTAAAGTGGTTGTTATAAATCAACATCTCAGGAAAATGTAATGGGGTTCCAAATGACTTTCTGTTACAAAACAGGGCATTGATATACATATTCTCAGTAGAGAACACCGGGACTTAAAGCATGTTTATCAGGCATTTTGGGAGACACAACACGTGAATAGGGAAATAAATTACATATCAATATATAACATTTTTAAAAATTAATATGAAAATATTAAATATTACTCCTATTATTACACTTAATTTTTCATTTACATGTTGCTTCAAGAACACATATGCAAATTAGATCCCGTGTAAAGATACATTGCATTGAATGGGAAAACCCATGTATGGCCATTATTGCATGTTGCAAGTAAAATGGTATATCAGTTCATTCCATTATCTTTCATAACATAGTTAAGAATAATCTTTAAACAAAGTTTGGTTTAAAAAAATCCTAAAAACTACAAATTTATTTGAACTTTTCCTTTCATTCTATTTTTAAACAACTGAGTCCAGGTGTCCATATACTTTCTGTGTCCTTAAATGTTAGTGGCACACATATACCTATATCAAATGAAACAACACTTTCTAACTATTTCCCAGGCAGAATTCTCCAAATACATATTTTTGTTTGTTTTTTTGTTTTGTTTTTCCATCACGATAATGTGTTTATTGTCTTCAAAAGTCTCTATCTGCATGTTTTTTTGTTTGTTTTTTATTATTATTATTTATATAAATCACTGATTTCAGCATACAACAGGAATGCTTCACAGGACACATTTACTCTCAAACAAATTAGCAAGTCCAAAAAATTACAACAACAAGATATATATATATATATATATATATATATATATATATAAATAAAGCTACAAGCTAATCTCATCCTTTTTTTCTATTGACATATTAAAGATTGATAGAGTTTAGTAAACAGTAACACAGTGGGGACATTACAATATAAAGAATTCCTCCATAAAGAAATGTCACTTTTTATTTTATTTACTTGACTGCTTCAGCGATTCCATCTCTTTTAAGAATAACTTACATTGTATTATGGATGTAATACATGCAAAATATAGTTTACCACACATTCAAACATTTTACTTCTGAGTGTGAAATAACATAATATATTTTAAAGATAATTTATCATTCACATTTCTTGGGGCCAAAAAAAAAAAACTTAAAAAAGTTCAAAATTTTAAGGTTGATTCACAATTGTAAAACAAATGAGCCAAGTCTTCCTTGTGTACAAAAAGAGCATTTGTTGTCAATGTCCATGAATTTTGTAAACAAAGCTTTACATGGGTAGATTTTGTATTTTAGGCCTATTTTAAAATGTAACTCTTTAACTTTATTCACCAAACAAAATATTGATTTATCCTATGCCTCTTTAATGGATAGCAATCTCTAGGAGAGATTTTATGATTGGTTTGAAAAATTAATCTTGATATTACAGAAATAGGAAAATACTAACTAACTCAGTTACCATTCGATACTTCCAAAAGGTGACTTCATTAAATGTTTCAACCCATTTGGAATAGCTTTTAGAACTTGTTTAAACTCTTTAAACGGAATGGGGAAATTATAGATAGCCTTACTTAAAATCTTCATAAGGCGAAACATTTCCATTTTTCATTTCCGTGTTTTCACAGGTATAGGCCTACGGTAAGGGCGGTATTAGACAAAGCATCATCTGAGAGAGTACAAAATCTCAATGTGGATCAAAACAGTTAAAACAGGCCGATAAGCCATAGCACTATGTAAAATAACACAATAATCAACCTTAAACAAATAACTCAAAACTGCCTAACATTACCGAGTGAAATGTCGACCCAGGAAGAGGAAATGACTGTGAAGCTTTGGGGTGCTGATGGACTCGATCTACTCCATCTTCGTTGTGATCATCCTTCTGAATCCCATCCAGATAAAGTCTTTGACAAAAATCCGAACTTTTTTGTTGTTCTTGTTTAAAAGCAGAGAGTCTGTTCTTTCTTTTGATATATTGCATGTTCAGATAGAATTGTGAAAATGATCAAAAATGGTTGGCAAATTAAAATCAAACGTTGGAGTCCCGGTGAAAACTCTGGTGATCTTCTTGGCTTAATTCAGCTTCCTCGTATACTGTGCATGAAGGATGAGGAAGCCACTGAGGCCTTGGAACAGTACTGCAGTGCAGACCGTATTGAGGACGATCTTGTAGTCACCGATGTGTGTTTTTACATTTATGCAGGACTTGCATATATTGGAAGAAAATGTGGTGAACATCCAGTCTTTTGTCGCACACAAAATAAAAAAAATTAAACACATTGTCCGTTTATTGATTTTTTTCATTCTACTGTGCGCGTATATAGGGCCTATATATATATATATATATATATATATATATATATATATATATATATATATATATATATATATATATATATATATATTACAATGTATAATCATTTACAAAACTTAACCACCAACTGCTGTTAATGTGACAGTAGCGTTATCAATGTGACTGACTTGTTAAGCTATGACTTCATTCATTATAAAGGTCATTTGGACATCTTCAAGGGTGATTTTCTCAATTTTCTTTGATTGTTTTTGCACTCTCTGATCTCTCTATAACAATGAACTTGAGCAGCTATAAACTTTTGTTAATGTTTTTAAAGTTTCTTACGATCATGAAGGCTGTATTTATTTGATCAAAAAATACATAAAAATGTGAAATAAAATAGTGAAATATTGCAATTCAAAATGTATACTTTTAAATACACTTCAATGGTTTGGTATAATTTTTTTTGTTGAAAAATTCATTTGGTAAAATGTGCTCGTAAATGTTTTTTTTTTCTAAACAATTTAATACTGAATAAATTCAGTTCGTTCTTATTTTTTACAGAATACATATTTAAGATATATTACAATACAAGACTTATTTTGAATTGCAATACTTTCTATTTACGGTGCCTTAAGCATACACATTTGAAATCAAATAAACTAAATTCTTACTGATCACCAACTTTTGAGTGGAAGTGTAAATGCGTGTCTGACATTGAATCTTTATCTAGTGCTGACAGTGCATCTTGTGCATGTCTGCAGCCAGACCCTATTGGTAAATGTAGCAGACGTGACAAGAAAAACATAAGATTCAATGAAAAAAGTTTATTTCCATAATAAACACATACAGTACATCAACAAAATGTACAAAGTGCAATATGCATTGAAACTACAGCAAATCTGCAGTACAAAGGGGGGAAAAAAATATTACTGCATAATGATAACAATGGTGACCGGGTGAGGGCAAGCGAGCGCTCAAATTTTGTGTGCATCGCAATTAAACAGCATTGCTAATTCACACAATGATGCTCAATATTCCAAATAGAGGAACTTCTATGGATGCTTTGGGAACAGTGATTTTGGAAACACAACCAGTGTAACTTTCTGGGGGAAAAAGCCACTGTTGCCATCTCTCCCAAACAAAGAGCTTGAATTTATGGGGGTTCTGTAAGCAACAGCATCAACAAATGTGGCATTTAATATTGACCCTCAACACGAAACTTTGGTTATCACTTCAGACTTGAAAAGCATAAAATCATTGCTCCTTTGGAAAGTCCCCCCCCACCCCCCGACAACTGGGGGGGACGTGACAACTAACAGCTTTCATGAGTTTGCAGTGTCTTCCTCTTTAATTAAGAGGAGATAATGTCAATGATCTGTTTCTATGTTCTCTTGTACAACAATAACATTTAGGAGTGTACAGCAGGAAAATGTATGCCATTTAAAAATGTGCCCATGTAACCTATTGGCCTTTGCCTTAACTGGCAACATTATCAAATGGGAGTCGACACAGAACAATGCCTCTAGTGCTTCTGGGTAAGGCACTTGATGTTGATGACACAAGACAATGCAGGCAACCAATAACATTTAATCTGTAATCTCTGACGCAGATTTGACCTCAATATGGCATCAGACAAAATGGCAAAGACTTCCGCGAGAGGAGGAGAGTTTGGGGAACGTTTAAGAAGGATGCAAGTACATTTTCATGACACGAAACAGCTTTCTGGCTTATTTATCCTCTTAGATTTTATATTCAGGCCCCAGAAGGATTATTATATTGTGTTGATACTTGTCCAATCAACCAAAAATCATTCAGGCAACCATCTACAGGATAGAGGAACTGATTCAAGTTGACTTTCAGATGCAAGTACCATGAACTCCCAGCAATTCTGTTATATGGCCACCGTACAGTGTACTGCTGTGTGTACATGTGAGGAAGCGGAGAACGTGAGTATACTTTGAGCCAGCTCATGTTTTTTAACATTAAAGCGCACAGACAAAGGTTTTGTGTTTATAAATAGTTCACAGTAACGGTGTAGCCGCTGTGCAAGGCACCGCTCACTCGCACACACTCGCAAACTTCACATTTCTGTTGCTCAGACTCAATGTGGTAGCATAGATGCATGTATAAAATCAGTTAAAAAAATATTGCAAAAGTATGCTGCATAATAATGAACCTCAAGTACTTTAACTCAAGCTGTAATCGGCCAAATGATTGGTAAATAAAGGGCTGTTGACACCAGGATATGAACAAATGATTGATGCATTGGTGAGTTTATCATCAAAGCTTTTGTGCTCACATCAACTGGTATGGCAAGTGTCCTCAGACACAGAGGTGAAAATCACTGTCAAAAACATGTCTGGGACATTTTTTCACTCAAAGTATCGCATAAAATCTATAAAAATCAAAACCAAGAAATTATATTGTTTAAATGCTTAAAATAAATGTACAAAAAAATTAAATTCCCATTACTGTAATGCTTAAAAAGAAATGTATGTTTCGTTAATTGTAAAACAACATGATTTATTATTTAGATTGTTAAGTATTTATAATTCATGGTCAAATTTGTTGTAAAACAACTTTATTTTATGCCAATTCAAATACTTACATTATTATATTAGATTTGTATTGCACTGCATTAAAGATAATTTAAGGGGAATGACTATTGAGAGCAATAAGAATAAAAACTACAAGTAGTTTGTATGTTTCTTAAAAATGGGGTTTAGTTCACAAATTCTTTTTTTTTTCTGGTGACAAATGTGACCTGGACATGCTTTTGAGCGATTCACCCATACATACACACACACACTTACAGTTTAACAGTTATTGATACCACGCCACATCTTTGCCTTGTAATTGTTTTCAAAGCGATCATCTTCAGCTCTACCTCTAGACTCTAGAGATTTGGTTCAAAAGGCAAATCTACCTGACTTTGATTTCATTATGGAAAACTGACAGCGAGTACAAACAGGAAAAAGAGTTAGAACAGTAGAGCCATAACATGTTGGGAATCATCAGCAAACTGCAAAAGCTTTAGTTCAGGTTGGCATAAATAAGCAACTGCCTCAGGAACAAGCAAGTCCTTAAAAATAACAGTCACTCTATACCTGGGTAAAAGACTTATTTGTATCACATTTGGAAACATGGAGCAGCTCTTCTGCTAGAGAAACTACAATGGAGGAGTTTCCGATGATATAAAACCTCTACAAGAACACGTATGTGTTAGTTGAGACTGTAACAGTAATAGTGACCCAAACATTTCCCCAAAACCCTACCGCTATTTTGACAGCAACATGGACAGTCACATTCGTAAGAACAGAAACTGCATCTATGAGCGTTTCAGTGGATTGAAAACAGCAGCTTGAAGTCGCCTCCAATTTTCTTTATCCTTCGAAATGATTGTCTTTCAACACAATCAAGTATTAAAAAGATGGAAGAATCCCAAACAAATCTCCTTTTGGTGGTCCTCCACCAGCTTTCGCAATGAGCCTCCACACACACTGCTTTGTGTATGATGGTGAACACTGAAGTGCTGCCAGTCATCCTGTTTAGTTGTCAGTCTGGCTTACGAACAGTAATGTACTGATATGAGGTACTAGTTTGAAATCTGTGAGAGAATCATCAGTGCTCTGTGAATGATAAAAGTCCATCAGCATACAAAGAACATTCCTAACCACAGCAAAGAGTCCATTTCCTTTTACCATCCAGTCAGGAAGCATGAACACAGCAAGGGTGTATGATTTTAAAACCCTTTTCAAATGTGTGACCATGTCCGAAGGAATCTGTGACTCATACACCGCCGGGCAACAATTAAGTGATTTATGGTGAGATAAATGGGTGGCCTGATGGAAACATTACACAATAGTCTATTTTGATGCTTTCAAGTAATGGCCTCTGGGATGGCGAGTGCTTATTTTGCTTCAGAACAGCAGAGAGGAAGAGCAGTGAAAAGCTCATGAACTGTTCGTCACTCAGTGCAATACATATCCATTAAGCCTGCCTAGAAGATTTTGGATTCATTGAATATTATGTTCATATTCATAAGAGAAAGCAATAATTTTTTAGAAGACCTTGAAGAGCTTGTTCACCGCAAGAAATTCCACGAACGGCTAATGTTCCCGAGGGGCTGAAATGTTTAAAAAATATATAAATATCTCAGTAACATTGCTGCAGAACTTCAGCTGAAGCTGAAACCAAAGGTACTTTTGCTCTAATACCTCCCGCTGTCAGCTCTTAGACTCTTCAGGTAAAGCTTCACCTTGGTTTAAGACCTCCATGTCAGTGGAGGTCGAGGAAGAGGGCCACGGTCTGGCCCATTCTGGGCTGATTGAGTGCTCAGGTTCTGGGGACAATGAGAGCATGAGAAGGGTTCCTGCATCAGAGGAGCACGCCGAGCACAAGTCCTCAGATGAAAAGGTGAGGCTGCCTAGTTTGGCGAGAGAGTTGGAACGCTTAAGTCGAGAAGGTACAGTAAGTCCTGCCAGCCGCATTCGGGCTTCGATTTCTTGCGTACGTTGACGCACAAGGCCTGGTTTGCCACGGACGCTGCGGAGGCTGTCGCTGCTGGAGCTGCGGGTGAGCGTGGAACCGTGTGGGGACGAGACTGGCGTCAGGCCACCTGAACCGAGGACCGCCAACAAGGCTTCATTCGTCAGTGGCACTTCCGCTTCGGCAGCAAAATCTGCCCGTGTTCCAAAGGGCCTGTGGAAAGGGTCTGTGGGATCACTGGAATTGCTTGTTGCATCCTCAGGTTTGCTTGAACCTGCTCCCCTTTGTTCGTTTGCACGTGCACGCTCCTGGAAGAGACCAGAGAGTTTTTCCAATCGCTCTTTTCGGCGACGAACAAGGCCGGATCTTTGCAGCTGCATCAGGGCCTCTTGCTGTTGTGGAGAACAAGATGCCTCCGCCTTCTCCAAGCCCTTTATCTCTCTCTCATTCCTGGGTAAAGTAGAGGAACCTTGTGCAGCAGTCTCTTTCTGTCTGAAATCTCCTTCCCCTTTGGCCTCAAGCATTGGAGTCTGGGTATCAGTTTCTTTTTCAAGAGATTTGCTTTCTGGCTTATCTTTATGCCCCAAGGGCATTGCATTGGCATCAAGGCACGGATCTGAGGCAAGCTTGCCACAATTGGCTGTCATGGGCAAGTTGGCACAGGGTGGCGTCTGAATAGAGATATTGGGCACACTGTTGAGGTGTAAAGGGGCAAGGCCTTGTCTGTTAGCCTCCAACAGAGCACCCTGGGTGGGCTTGGAAGCGAACAACACACCAGGAGCAAGCCTCAGCTTAGCATGCTGCTTCAGATGGGCACTTTCCTGAACAAGAAAAGACAAGAAAAAAATATGTAATGTAAATAATACGTGATGCAAATTATGCTAGGTGCTAATACTTTGTGCGACAATCCAAGAAACTCACAGTGAGATTTTGTTGCGTTCTGAGGTGGTTATTGTTGTTGGAGTTCTCGTTGCACAGATGATTCAGGCTTGCAAGATCAATCCCCTTTTCATTTGACAACTCATTATTCTTCGTTCCTCCCTCATTCCCATCTCCTCTCTTCGCTCCCTCTGCTAACGCCTCCATTTCTGCTTGCTCTTTCTGAGCCTCCTCTTCATCCTCCTCCTCCACCGTGCTGAACTCTAAACGTAGACGTAGCTCCTCCAGAGACTCTGCCCCTCGAGAACAGGTCTGAGCTGTTGTACCATCTTCTGAGACACCGAAATGGGGTAAATGAAGGCTGTCGCGCCCCTCGAAGGTTTCATCGTCAAGAAGTGCATCTTGCTCCACATCGGCAACCTCAATGTAGACACGATCTACATCCACCAGAGGCGGTGCATGGACAGGCGTGGAAGGGTTGCTGTCAAGTGCCGAGTCAGACAGGCGGCGGAAATAGTAGTGGTAGTTTTGCGGGTGGCTGGGGTCCAGCTCTAGGCTAAATGGAGAGGAGTGGGCAGTGGGTTCACAGCATACGGTGACCCTGGGGTTTGTGGGGTCAGGGGTTAAGGAATCCACAGTCTCTGCATTCAAACAGCAAGGGCCAGCCGCTTGTTGGCAGTCAGGGTGATCGCAATCTGAATCAGGACGCCATAGGCGGTTATGACGCTGCTTACTGAAAGGAAAAAAGACAAAAAGCATTAAAACCTGTTGATCCAAACCTGTGACTATCTTCTCCAAGACGCAAAAGATAGATTTAAGATAGAATGTTTTGTTTGATTAAAGGGTTAGTTCACCCAAAAATGAAATTTATGTCATTAATGACTCACCCTAATGTCGTTCCAAACCCGTAAGACCTCCGTTTCATCTTCAAAACACAGTTTAAGATATTTTATATTTAGTCCGAGAGCTTTTCTGTTCCTTCATGAAAGTGAATGCACACTATACTGTCCATGTCCACAAAGGTAATAAAAACATCATCAGTGTAGTCCAAATGTGACATCAGTTGGTTAATTAGAATCTCTTGAAGCATCGAAAAAACATTTTGGTTCAAAAATAACAAAAAATATGGCTTTATTCAGCATTGTCTTCTCTTCCCTGTTTGGTTTTCAATCCTCAAATATTGATTCGTGATTCGGATCGCGTGTCAAACTGCTGAAATCACGTGACATTGGTGATCCGAATCATTGATCGATTCACTGATTCATAACCGTTTGAATCTTTATTTGAGGATTGAAAACAAACAAGAGATTCTTGTGTCAAGAGATTCTAATTAACATTGATGATGTTTTTATTACCTTTCTGGACATGGACTGTATAGTGTGCATACACTTTCATGAAGGAACCGAAAAGCTAAATATAAAAATAATCTTAAACTGTGTTCTGAAGATGAACGGAGGTCTTACGGGTGTGGAATTTTTGGGTGAACTAACCCTTTAATCGATTTAATTTGTCATATTTTGGATAACTTATTTTAGATAAAAAATTTTTTTAATTTATAATTACTTATTTCTAAATATAACAATGGAAGAATGTTTCTTGTCTATACAATAAAAGTCAATGTTGTCCAAAAGCAATCCTGAATCCTAACTAAAACAGAGAGACATCTTTTAAAACATATTTTGTGGTAGAGAGAAGAAAGAAATGTGAACAAATAAATGATGACAGAACTTTTATTTTTGGGGGTGAACCTTTAACTAGAAGTACACATATCAGATTACAATACAAAAGGAAATTTCTTTTGTACCTGGCATCTAGTATGCCCTCATACTCCGCCAGCTGTCTCATGAAGCTGGCATTGGGGCGTGTGATACTGCGCCTCTGTTTGACGAAGTTATATGCTTTCTCCAGAGACCAGCCGTTTTCTTTCATTGCATATGCTATTACAGTAGAAGCCGAGCGGCTTACGCCCATCTTACAATGAACCAAGCATTTGGATTGATTCTTTCTGCAGAGGACAAAACAAAACAGCACAGAGGGTATGAAAAGTCATAAGTCATAAAAATAAATGTTTGTTGCTTATTTTTTGAGAAAAAAATAAAATAGTGCCTTACTTTGCTTTGACAATAAAGTTGTAGGTCTCGTTCCAGTGAGCCAATAAGTCTGTGGCCTCGTCATCGTACACTCGGATGTTGTGGTAGCAGAACGTTCCTGGGAAAAAGTTATCTATTTCCCTTGTAACATTTAAGATGTAGCCCACCCTAAAATAGCATGAGTTTAAATAAAGAGATCACATAAATTACATCTGGATAACAATAGAATTCCATATGCATGCAAGTTTATTCTTGTTCCTTACATAACCTACTAAAAATACACCCTACTTCTTGCTGTAAAAGAAACAGCTTTAATGGCTTTACTCTGAACTTTAGCTGAAACAGGAGAAAATGTTGCCCTTTAAGAGGTGATATGATACATATTAACCTTAAACTTCACATTTACCTAACATTAACTCATTTACAAAAGCAGTATCTTGAGAAAATCGAGAGTATGGGAGAAAAACAAACTGTGGATGCCAATAAAAAGTCAGACTCACCCAGTTTCCTGAAGTTCTTCTAGGTTAGAAGCATTCCATTCAGAACCCTGAAAAATGAACGATGCAAATCACTGCCTTTTTAGGGAAATTGGCATCTGGTACCCCATACATGACAAATACCATCTGCTCTTCTTCTACAGAGCCAACAAGCTTCACATTAATAAACTAAAACGAATTTCCTTGTCAAGCTTCTTATCAAACAAGAGCTTCTGGATTCCCTCAGGTTTATTACTTAATTTATTTTACATTTTGGGGTAGTGTGAACTGTGGTAAAGGTGATTTGGGCATCATTATATAATAAGATCAATAAAAAGAAAATGGTGGGATGTCTGATAAAAGTAGCACTAACCAGATAAAGGTGGTCAAAGATGAGAGTGGCTTTGTCCATCTGCCCGAGAATAAGCAGCATCTCATTGTCTATGAACTCTTTGTACTCTTTCAGGTTGCGGTTCATCTGTCGTTCCAGCTCACTTCGAATCTAAGGGAAAAACACACATCATTATTGACTTACAGATTCAACAATTGCTTTGTTATAGACCCTATTCAAGCCTGCTATTAGTCTCCTGAAATCTGATCACAAGAGGTCAGCCGAGACACATTGCTGGATCCTGGTAGCGATGCGTCTAAAATGTTTCTCCTGTGAACATTTATGAGTCTGTCGTGACATATATCACTCAGTAACTGCATTTTTTGCACTCTCTGTATTTTCCGCTGACCTCTTTGGATGTGACATTTTCAAGGTCCTGGTACATCATGATACTCCTGAGTCTGGATTTGATTAGACATTCTGTTCTCTCCCTCTCTGTCGGCCTGAGAAACAGAAACAGAACACAATCTAGATAGAGGGTTCAAGAATGAGCATCATTTCCAGGTATAGGCTTCAAAGCTAAATATATAAAAAGCATTATACATTCAGAAAACATACAAAAAAAACTACACACAAAAGAAAAACACAATATAGTATTCATTTTACAAAGAAAACAGAATTAAGAGTACTTTTTTTTGGTGTTCACGTTTGTTTGACCATCACGACTAGCTCAACCAATTGGATTGCACACTTCTCTTTTAAAACTTGACTAGTGCATCTCCTCAGTTCTTGGAGGTTCATTAAATTGTGACAACACTAAACAAATTTGTCTGGCTTTTGCTTATGGTCTCAACTGGTTACAAAAGGGGAATGCAGCAAAAAACAACAACAACAACAACAACAAAAACATCACTTCCAAAACCAAATCAAAATGTAGAATTGAATCTGCCTGTGGTTTTCACAAATGCCAAGGACTCTAAGACTTTCAGGGTTGGCACTCACTTGTCAACAAAGACTGCAGGAGAGTCTGGTCGCAGTGTTTCCAGGTCCTGCATGGCATTCCACTCGTTGATGCAGCTCTGTTCAGAGCCGATACAGCTCTCATAGTACCCCATCCACGTGAGCGCCATGCCACCGGGGAAATAGTTGTACCTTCGTGACACCTCACATGCCTTGTGTAAAATTTGCAATGCAGACCTGAAGGAAGAGCAGGTTAACGGTGAGCAAGATGGAGAGACGTGTGCCATCATTGTAAAGGGTCGCGATGCAATCTCTTTTTTTGGGTTCAATATGCTATGACTTAATAAAAGAGAGTAACATCTTAAAAACATCTTAAAAAACTCAAACTGAGTTAAAAAGTGACACTGGTGAAACAAAACACTAATCTCAGTCGATAAAAGGTGTTTTCACAATTTGTTTCGGGACCTCGCAAGTTTTCTCCCTTTGATTTAGTTTGCGATGATCCAGTAAGCATGATAATTGATTCATTGATAAATGAACCAAAACCACAAAGGAAATGCAACATTGTATTACCTGCTTCGAAACAAGCTAAAGATCTACAAGTGTAAACACTATAAAACTGCATTGAAATCAGTAATCATAAAAAAGTAATTACAAAAACCAGAACCACCTAAAGTTGATGATTGGATTGACATATTACACAATATATTTTTGTTTTATTGTAAAGAAGCATTTCTGCCATGATAAATGTATTTGTGCTCTAAAATGGTAAAAAAGAAATCAGTAGTCATTACTTCTGTTCACAAAACCAATACCGGTAAGTACCAAAAAGTGCCATTGTATTACTTGATTTTTTTATACAGTATGTTGGAGATCCATGTAAATCCTATAATATGGATATGGCAATAGTTTAGTATAAATATGGCATTGTTTAATTTATTGGTATATCAAAGTGTCAATTAAACATGGCTTATCTGATGATCTGATATTCACTTTAACATGGAACTACTGTACTTTTCTTGAAAGTGTCACCAGATGGCAGTGTGGCGCTCTAATATATTTAAGGCTGTCAAACTCCCTAAGCACCTGTGAACATTTGAAAAACAGTCCACTCATGTCATCTTCCACCCCCTGAGGAGCTGTTTATTTCTACCCCAGTAACAAACAAGCCTGAGAGCATAAATTCACCCAGCCAAACAAAGCTGCTCCTTGTGGGGGAAAAGACTAAACAATTTTAGAATGAACTTGTCACTTTTTAAAGAGAGTTGATTATAAGATAAATAATAACATGAAAATTGAAAATAAAAGTTCTTAATGATTTAGTTTGAGAGCTTTAGATTGACAAAAGCACTAAAATGTCCTCTTACACAGTAAAACTGGTAAAAATTGACCAAAAGAGATCTACACACAAGAGAGACCACAAACTTATTCTATAGATTAGCATACATTACAGACTGAAATTTCTTAAATGGGACTTTAAATTGCTCTAATACATTAGTTATTGACTAGTTTCTCACCACATTGCCTGGACTGACACCGGCTTGAAGACATGTGTGCGGCCGGCGGTAGTCACACTGAAGCCTCTGGAGACATGAGAAGAGAGGTAAACTAAGGCCATCACACCTCAGTAAAAGAACTACAACCTCTCTAGATAACAATACCAACAAATAATGAATGCTTGTTCATATTCTCATTGCCTTCATTTTCAGGGGGCAAATCAAATCAAAATATTTGTTAATTAATGCCATCTAGATCGATGCTTCAAATGCTGAAGTGACCATCAGCAGCATTTCCTCTCCATCCCCAGAGGGGGCAGTACTCACCCATCACCATCTAAATGAATCTTGGTGTCACTCCACAGTGGTAGGACCATCCCAACAGAGCAGTTCTTACTGTGAATGAAAGAAAACACCCTTATTTTATGTCCTGTAATCTCCCTGCAGGTGGTTTGATGATAAAGGCTTATGTTAAACTGTATTTGGTTTGACTGAAGTCACCTGTCTTTGTTGCTGAAGTCCATCCCCAGCAAGATGTTTTCCTCAGTGTCTTGACGGCCATTTGTGTAGACTACCACCATGTACCGCACGCGGTCTGACCACGCGCTCTCTAACCGCACGGCCTGCACATTACAGTTGACACACAAGTTTTGTTTAGTGCAAAAACAGCACTCACAATATCTTAAAATATATTAAACATATTAACGTACTGAATTGTCTTACAAAATAGATCAAAATGAAATTTCAGTCATTATTCACTCACCCTCATCACAAAAACATGCCATATTATAGTATGTTTTTTTTTCTGAGTAACACAACAGGAGCCTTGTGAAGAATCTTTATGCAGCTTTTTCTATACGTTTGATGAGCTCACCAAGACTTCTACGAGGTCTTCTAAAGCAGTGGTTATAACCATTTTGACTCCAAGGCACCCCATTTGTCAAGACAATATTTGAAGGCAATCCTATCTAAGCCGACATGTAATAAAAACGAATAAACTCAAAAAATGTTGGTTTCATGTTGTGCATCTTTATTTGTTGTGTTTTTTAGGATGTTAATTAAGATTGTGTTAATATAACTTCATTTAAATAATTGTATGACTTTGGGACCTCTGGTTGAGAACCACAGTTTTTAAGCCATTCAGTTTTAGTGCTTTGTGGGAGGAACAAACAGAAATTTTACATTTATCACTGATGATCCACTGTGGCTCTCAAATGGGCTTTAAAAGACATATAGACTGCAAAACTTACACTCACTTTTGTAACTTCAATAAGAATAAATGTAAGCAAATATAACTATATGATAAAATTTACTGTTATCAAAAAAACAAAATCGTGATTTTGGCCATATCGCCCACTCCTACTATAAGGGACCATTTTCAATTTAGAATAATGACATAAAATCTCTCTCTTTGTCACAAAGCTAATATATGGTTTCAGAAAACTTCTTGAACCACTTTTACGGTGGTGCCACCACTGATCACAGATATTTCAAAATTGTCCTGTTGTGTTTGAAATGTCATGAGGGTTAGTTAATAAATGACAGAACTTTCATTTAAGGCAACAGCAGTCAGTAACAGCTAGTGACACTTTTAAACGTGCCTTTATAAAGCAAAAGAAAACAAGCTTCAGGCAACACTGTGACAATAAAACCCATTCATCCTGACTGTACTTAACTTACTGCCAAGATGTTAGTCATTGAAAGCGTGTTCTCTCACCAGTTTGATGCGGTCCTCAGACCGAAGAATGTTGATCATCACCTGTAGATGCTGAGGTAAGTCACCTGTTGAGTGAAACCCTCGTTACAATCCAAACAAAACCATGATGACTAGTTTGTTTACATTGACACCAGTGGCGTCTCAAACACATATCGAAAAATATATGGAAGAAAACAACCACAACAGTAAACAAGCTGACTTTAAAATGATGTCAGGAAAGAGCAAGCGAGCCCAGAAGAACGCCAGCTGAGTGTGAATCGTTCTTTAAGTGTTGGGTGGGAAGACAATGGTATGTTTTTGATTAACGTTCTTATAGCGCAGCTGATTTTACGAGATTCCAGAGTACAAGTGTCCAAAGGTAATGCGGAGAAAATGTGTGTTGTAATATGAAAAATTAGTTGTTTCTTGTGTTTACATGTCTCAGATAATCTTATGTAATTAAATGATAAAGTTTGACATGAATAGGTGACTTTCGGCTGCATTGTGATCAGGTATGTGCAAATAAGATCTACCCTTTGTGCCAAAGGTATCAATAATTATAAATCTGACAACCTGCCAGGCATCTTATTGCAGCCACACCCCTTTTGATGCAAGTCAATAATAGATACCAAGTCATGAATGCACAAAATCTGTTTACATTTCATTATTTTCCTTAACACAGACAGACTAACTCCTCTGACCTCCGAATGTGGTGTGTTCCTACCCAAACAAACCTCCTCCTACTCTTGTAGGCTTTGGCAGAATCATTGAAGCTATGATGTAACTGCCGTGGGACATGTGGGAGGCCAATCAAAGTGTACGAGGAGGTTAAGAACAAAGCCAGAAACGTAAAAACCAAATAAACTCAGATTAAGAGCCAAATCTTGTCATCTACACTCAACAAAACAGAGATGATGAGAAAAAGCAGGGATGTTCTCTTTGGTTTATTGGCTGCTTTGGATTTGGGACATGTATGAAAAGAAGGGGTATGTTTTCTCCTTTAACAGACCAAGCCTCTTGGTGTTCTGGGTCTCCGTGACAAGAATTTACATAACTTTACAAGCTTATCTGATAAAAACTGATATGTAAAGGAATCACTAAGGCAGCACAGAGCCCAGCTTTGATTCGAAGCATACAAGATTTTGAGAATCATCATGAAAGTTTACACAAAAACATTATCTCTCACTCACATTCACATTCCATGAGTTCCATGAAACACGAAACAAGATATTTTGCAGAATATCCAGATCTTTTCCCCCTCCATGCAATTACATTGAATAGGGATTGAAGTTTCAAGCTTCAAAACAGAAGCAAAAGTACCATAAAAGCTGAATAAAAATGATCCATACAGGATGTGTTATAATGCAAGTCTTATGAAATCATACGCAGCAACAGATATTTAAGTCATTATTCACTGATAATCTTCCCCACCAGCACACTGTTAACTGAAGAATCTCTGTGATCAAATCACCGAAATCCTTGATCAACTCATGAACAAACAGACTGCTTTTGTGAAGCACCTCAAGTTTGATTCATTCAATTATTGATTCATACAAAAATGGTTGACATTGCAATTACTCTTACAAGTCATACGGATCATTTTTGTTGCATTATTTTTCAAGCTTAAAAGTCCAGTCCCAATTCACTGTGCATGGAAAAGAGCGACCAGTACTCTATAAAATGTACTAAATATTATATTACATAGTTGGACTATCTGGAGCAGCACACTGCAGTGGTTTCAGTCCTACCTTTCTGGCAAGACTGAGCATGTTATATCGGGAGAATGCGAGTCCAGGCTGCTCTGTGATATATGTGGTGTTCCGCAGGGGTCGGTTCTCGGCCCAATCTTATTTATCCTCACATGCTTCCCCTCAGTCCTGTCATCAGCAGACATGGTCTGTCCTTTCATTGTTATGCTGATGAGACACAACAATATCAAACTGCCCCAAGTTGGCACTGGTTGGCACCCCTCATCAGATCCACTCTTCTCCCTTATCCCAGCTCATCTTTGACGGCCAGGTGACACACCTAGGGGTTCAGTTTAACCCCCAGCTGACCTTCAATGACCATATTAAACACATCAGCAAAACCTCCTTTCACCACCTTCAAAATATCTCCAAAGTCCATCCCCTTCTAACCTTTCCATATGCAGAGAAACTTGTCCATGCCTTTGTCTCCACCAGGCTGGACTACTACAACAAACTCTTCAGTGGGATTTCTGGCAGAAATATCCAGATGCTTCAATACATCTAAAAAAGCGGTGCCAGAGTCCTTATGAGAGTCCGTAAATATGATCACACAACTCCCATCCTACACTCACTGCACTGGCTCCCCGTTTCATCCCGAATCGACTACAAAATCCTCCTGCTCACACATAAATGCATCACCGGCATGCACAACCATATCTACAAGAATTCATCACTCTGAAATCCTGCACCTTCAGATCATCAGACCACCTGTTTCTTCAAATACCCAACACCAGGCTTCATAACATAGGAGATCGAGCTTTTTACTCGGCTGCACCGTGGTTTTGGAACCAACTGCCCAGTGAGCTGAGAGCAGTACAGAGCCTGGACCAGTTTAAAGAAGAACTTTTTCAGAACAAGGCTTTTATGTGTTGATTATGTGAGATTCTTTGGAATGAAAAGTGCATTATAAATAAAATCTATTATAATTATTATTATATGCAATGCAGACAAGTAATTTGGCAGTCATTTTGTACAGAAAAACTGTGTGTCTGCACACATACGTATTCAAAAACGTAAAGTTTAAGCGCATGCCGTCACAGTTCTCGGTTTCATTTTTTTTTGTTTTTTGTTTGTTTGTTTTTGTTTACACGAAGATGATAACGTTATGGCTTGAAAACTATTTCAAAACCTGTTTTACGTTCTCTTGCTGCCGGGTGCTGTTGCCGTGCAGATGAGTGGACGGAGCACATTGAGAGTTTTCTATTTCGGTTAGAAAATGGTGTTGTGCAAGTGTCCCCAAATTAAATAATTAATGATTATTTACATCGTAAATAAAAAAAATAAAATACTTTAGCTGGACAATAACTTTTTTCCTAGAGCTGATGTACATCCAAAACATTCTCTCTTCTATTAATTTCCTACTATCACTGTAAAGCTGCTTTGAAACAATCTATATTGTGAAAAGCACTATATAAATGAAGGTGATTTGACAGGTTTGGAGCAACATGAGGGTAAATAAATCAGGGCCGCATTTGCATTTCTGCATGAGCTATCAGTTAAATTATTATTCTGACTGATTGAACACAGTTTGACACACAGCCTTCTGCAACAGTTATGAGATTGGCAGTGATTCAACGTTGAATTTCACATTTTATGTCATGAAGCGTCAATATGACTGAAACGGAAATATGATGTGTTTAAAATTTAAGTAGCCAAGACCTTATTAATTAAACAAATCTGCTTACCGCTATGATTTAAATAAGAGATCAAACATACAAAACACTTTTATCTTGTTTAATAAGTCAGCTTATACTAAAAAGTATAAGCTCTTGAAATTTATGGTATACACTACCATTACAATTTTATTTAGTTATAAAGATCTTTTTAAAGAAATTAATACCTTTTTTCAACAAGGGCTTTGATACAAAATGAACGCTGTTCATTTGAGCTTTCTATTTACCAAATAATATATAATGGTTTGCTTAAACATTTTAGCAGCATAACTAACACTGATAATAATAAAAATATATTTTTCTTGCACAACAAATAAGCAAATTAGAATGATTTCTGAAGGATCATGAGACACTGAAGACGAGTAATGATGCTGACAATTCAACTTTTTTTTCAGGGTGACGTAGTTACACGTTACTACATGTACTTACTATATTATACTATTTACAGTTTTTTGACAGTTTTTTCAGTTATACTATTAAAAGTTTTTTTAACAGTATTTTGTACATATTAATTATTATTGCTCAGTAATTATTTGAACAAGTAACTGCATCACTTATAAATAAAGTGTAACCAAGTTGTTTGTCTTCTTTCTAAAACATTTTTTAAAAATCTACCTTCTCCAAACTTTTGAACAGTAGTTTGTTTTCTTGAGCACATTAAAATGTAATTCTTCATAATATGACCCCTTTAATTGCCTTTGTGTTTTACTTGGACCTATAACGAACCTTTCCTTCATTATTTAAAAAGTGCAAATATTTATGGTGTATCTTCCTTAAAGGGGGGGGGGGGGGTGAAATGCTGTTTCATGCATACTGAGCTTTTTACACTGTTAAAGACTTGGATTGCCATCCTAAACATAGACAAAGTTTCAAAAACTAATGTTGGACGTTTGATGACGGGAAGCTTCAAAACATTGCTTCAGTCGCATCGCAAAAGGGGATCTCCACGTTCACTGCTGTCACAGGATTTCAGGAAATCAACAGTTACCAAAGAAGTGTGTTTTTGATGGAGCGGTGACGATTAAGGTTCACGGTCCTACTTTGGAAGCAGGCGGTGAGTAAAACTGCTTCAAATGTCTATGTTGTTGGCTATCGTCGCGTAAGTAAACATCAGTAAACAACATGATCGTGTATAACGTTAGTTAATTTATCAATGGATGCGTTCTATGGTGTGTTTAAATACATTTGTTTAGCTGACCACTATAGGTGTCTATAGTAAAGATATAGTTTGTTTATTGTAAAACCACCCCAAAGCGTGCTTCGTCATTCAAATGCGCTAACGGTTACTCCATTGTTGTTCTATGTATAACGTTACACTAGTCTGACGTGCAAAACCGTTTTGCTTGCTACTGCTAAGGTTTAGTCGAATACAATAGTCCATAAACCAAATCATGTCCTCATAAACGGCGAGTAAACACACACAAATGTTGACAGGCCACTAAATACAGTACATACCACAGAGACGGACGTCCTGCTGTTGCTGTTTCTCCTGTTCAATTTATTTCAGCCTCCGGATCTGATTCTGGATCATATATGTATTAGTTGAATCTGATTTAGGGTAGCGTTTTCTTCTCCACACTTGAGGACGTCACCGCTTTGTGTGCACTCGTCATTCTTTAGATACGCCTCCAGCCGCTCGTTTTTTTCTGGAAAGACTCGGTACAGCCTATCTTTCTTTTATAAATATAATAAAACTAAAGAATTTTCAGAGATATGAAGGATGCAATACTACTCTATAGGTTCTTAAGATTGACATGAGATGTCACTGACTAAAACTCTGTGTTTCACCCCCCCTTTAAGGAAGTTGGAGAGTGTTTAATACTTTACAACAGAAACTATATTAGACAGTCTGGCTCCTGGCACCATGAGAATGCAAATAGAGGTGACTGATGATGACGTTAATAATAAAAAAAAAACTGACAGGACCAAAATAAATGCAAATCTATGTCACTAACATCTAAAAGCAAAGAGGTTTAAAAAGAAGACATTTTAGAGCTTGATTTCCATTATGAATGACTACAGAGGATTTGCCTCATGAATAAATGTTAAACCTTGAGCTCTTGAAATGAGCTATTCTTACTGTCAGAGAACATTTTGTACCTAGACTGCTACAGAGGAACAGAAAGCTTGCATCGTCTGGTCTAACACAGACATCCGCTGTTTCTCAATGGCGACAGCTGACTTCACCTTTGAATGCTGTGATGCAATTGTGTTTCTTTAAATGATCTAATTCTTGTAATCTAATTCCAGATATTCTAGACTGTCTGCATAAGTCACTTTATAGGAAGTGTTTGTCTTGTTCGTCTTGTGATTGATGGACAGTTGCGTTATTATTCGTACATTTCACAAAAAGCTCATGACTCAAGCAAAGCTCAAACCCTACGTGCCCTGAGACAATGCAAAAACAAAACCACTTGTCAAACCGGTGTTAACTCATCCGATCAGCACAATACCTGACACATCAAATCGAAACCCAACAAGACCACAGCATAATATTAGGCAACTGATAAAACAGATGCCTAATCATATCAGATATATGAGGGGTCAGAAAAAACAAAAGTATAAACCTGCTGTGGTATGAAAAGCTGTCTGAAAGTATGCGGATGAAGCCTGAGGGTTTGTTGTGTCTGCATGGCGTTTCGTTTCTCTCATAACAGATTCCATTTGCCCCGGAGCAAATGTAAACCTTTCTGTTTAGCAGTAATCATGTCCTTTAAATGAGCATGTTTACTAAATTCAAGGTGCCACACGTTTTAGAAGCTGGACGGATGGTGGCTAAGACATCTGTTGTCGTGCATTCTAGTGTTGTTGCTGTGGACATACAGTCTTTGATTGAATGTGTCCGATAAATTGCACAAATGCTTGTTTTTCTAGCAGTGGTTTCATATTTTAGTTTTAAACTATTGTAGGTAAAAACTGTTTGTGAGACCGGTCTTCAAAGCTAAAATCCCAATATCACATTGGTAATATTTGTTGGGTAAACAAGTGAACGTAATAAAACCAAACTGCTATATATAATCTTTGTAACACTTTACAATAGGTTTCATTTGATAACATTAGTTGACTTCTTTAGTTAACATGATCTAAGAATGAACAATACTTTTATAGCATGAATTAGTCAATTTTAATTTCAAGATACTAATACGTTTTTAAAATCAAATGCTGTATTTGTGGACAGTAGTTAATGCACCATAAAAAAACCAATGTAACTGGTCTTACTTGACCCGCTCTGAGCAGGATTGGAACCGGTGTCTCCGGCATGGGAGGCCAATTTTACTATCTCTAAAGTTTAATAAATGCTTTAAAATTATATTGGTCATTGTTAGATAGCTAATACATTTACCAATGTTAACTAATAAGACAGTATTATAAAGTGGGTTATACTTTATTTTAAGCTACTATTGTTACAGTGTAATTTATATTAATTATAATATATACAGTGAAATATATTTAAGTACTAAGTACTATTAATTAACTACATAGACTTACTATATAGGGTTAGGGTAGGATTAGGGCTTGGTTAAAGGTTAGTTGCGTGTAATTTTGCATGATTTACCGCTGACAGATCAGTGAGAATTAATAACGTCACTGCAAGATCTAATGGGACGCATTCAGAGCAGAATTCTCTGTTATAAATCATAGATATCAGATCAAACAGAACTGACGTGGAAACCAGGAGAAACCATTGCTTCATTGCTTCCATGGATTTAATGTAGTAACACCACATGGCATTGTGGCAGAAATAGTTTAATGTTTTTTTATGTTGTAATTATTCACTACAACCTTTTGAGAGTGGAATTAGAGTGCTTTTCAAGGGCTTCACACTTTTTCAAGCACTTAAAAATTTTTAAAGTATAGGCAACACTGTAACAAAATCACTTTTATTTAAAAAAAGACATGAAATTACCAATATATAGAGTAGATGGCAGCACTTAGCCATTTCTACTCCTTAAATATGTTAAAAATATGTTTCTCATGAAAAACAAAAACTTTTCTTCAAATTGTGACTGAATTACCCAGAAAAAAGTAAAGAGCACTAAGTGTGATACTATAGAAGAACAATGGGAGCCTTACATTAGCCTAGAAATCTAGACGCACCTTAGTGGCAGCAAATCTAATCTGCCACGAATGTCGTCTAGCAACTCTCAATACACTTCTGAGCTGTAAAAGCCAAACTCTGGTTGGGCCAATCACATCGTGTATGGAGTCGGTGGGTGGGGCTTAACATAATGACTGCAGAGTTGCGTGCTACTAGTAAACACAGAAGCTGGCGAATGGCGGTCTTTCGAATCAGCTTTGACCACGACTGGAAGAATTGGAGTTAACCTTTTCTCTGAGAAAAGAACAAAGAACGGCACTGAAGTCATTCTTAAAAAGGAAAGATGTGTTCGCAGTTTTGCCGACCAGATACGGCGAAACCGTTTATCCCGCCCCTCGGATTGAGCCCTGTCAATGGTGAGTTTCCAGACCAAACATCTTGATGTGGGTCTGGCTTGTCAGGCTACATATAATGAGAGCAGAATATTTAAATGTTCCCTATAAAAATGTGTTTTTTACTGTTGTTACTAAAAGTTAATTTTATCTGCATATTAATTCATAAACCTTTGTATGACTAGTTTATTCTGAAGCTGCTCATCAACTGTGTTACAGTTAAGTTACAACAATCTCTTATCTCTATACTCCATGTAGATTTTAATCACGTCACGTTACAGTAAGGTGTACATGTAAAGTACAATTTCTATTGGCCAAAACAAAGGTATATTTTTGAATATCTTTTAACAGCTGTTTCATTAATTGTTTTGTCATAACTGTATTACTGTTTGTTTACATTTACCTATACAATAGAATGTTTAACAGGCAGACTGTGACAACTTACCACATACTGTATAATGAAAAAAGAAGCTCCACTATATTGGTGGTATGCATATCTAAAATATATGTAAAGTATGTGTCTATACAGACAGCTTCTCTACCTATGCGTTCCTTTCTGTGCAATTAATTCTATTTTAAAACCTAAATATTATATTAATATAATAAAAAAGTTTATAGTGTATTTTTATATGTTCCCTACTTATCTCTGCATATATGTATGTGCATCATAAACCACATAAAACAGAGATGTCCCACTCTGTGCGCCCGTCTAAGAAGTGATGTTCTCACAGTCCCAAATGTGCTGAGCTAAACTGCTAATCTGGCTAATCCACATACAAACACACACACACACACACTTGTCTGGGACACGCTTAGCCAGCACTGAGTCTGTCCATCAGCCGGACAGCATCTGCTGCAGAATTTCTCTCTCAGGACAGACGTAGCAGATAGTAAACAGTCACTAGAGCGAATAACGTAATTTACTACAGGTTCTGACAAAATATGAATTGTTGCTGTCTATTTAAAATGTTTATTTAATTAGAATGAATTCTTTTAAGATTTCCTTTAAGATTTCACTTTTCATTACTGGATGAATCAGCGTTTTTGAAAAAATCTCTTGAATGAATGACTCACTCATAGGCTGCGTCCGAAATCGCATACTCTCTTGAGTAAGTACTCATTACTTCATGACATCTAAAAAAAAGTATGTTCTACATAGTATGAATGTGCATGCTGCAGAATCTCAACGGAAGAAATAGGCCATCCGGGTACATTTGCCCGCTCTTTTATGAGTACTGTGAATTCAGACATACTTCTTTTGTCACATACTGTTTTTCGCTTACTAGTATAGTAGAGAAGTATGTAGTTTTAAAATGCAGCCATAAAAACTTCACTTGTTTCATTACTGGAGAAATCAGCTTATCGGAAAAACTCCCATGAATTAATTATTCAATGACAAATAACAAATCACTTGATGCCACATAGTGGCATAGAAATGTAATCGATACAGTCGTTATTTAAAACGGCAAGTTAACCGAAGATTGATCAATTCACCCATACAAAAATCATCACAGTAACCATTATTCACCTGTCCATAATATAAAATTGTAGCAACACATCTGTGGCTGTTTTACAGAAACTTCCTATCATCTTAAGTCTTGACTTAATTTTCTTAATTGATTTTAAAAAGTTATTATTCCTAAGTGAAATGACCATGGTAATACAGGCCCTGAAGTAGAGTTAATACAGCATCGAGGTTGACTCAAATAAAAGTGAGCATTCTGCATGTGAAGCATCACCTGTATATGTGACTGCTTATATAAATTCAGTAACACACTGACGTGTGATGCAAGGGAGAAGACGGATTTTATAGAAACCCCTCAATCTCATTCAAGTGCATGCATGGACTGACCTGCATGCTTGTGGTGAGGATGACCTCTCTGACCCTGTGGACAACTGCCCTGCTGCAAAAACAGAGCGGCCCCCTTGACCATGAAGAAGCTCTCACTTAGACTGTAAAAGATGGAGGGAAAGAAAGGGTAGAGAGGAGACAATGTGAGAAACGACTGCAACAATTGAACAAAACATGCTTGCTTGACAGTTTAGACAATGCAATTACAATACAATTGTGGGTTTTGCTGCAAATACAACAAACCCACAAGAACTAAAATTTGTGGATTTGGATTTCGCGAAAGCATGTGGGGTTC
The DNA here is from genome assembly GCF_024679245.1 of Pseudorasbora parva. NCBI lineage: Eukaryota > Metazoa > Chordata > Actinopteri > Cypriniformes > Gobionidae > Pseudorasbora > Pseudorasbora parva. The sequence goes on from NC_090174.1 coordinate 48,052,917, forward strand.
TCTTCCTCCGCTCATATATTCTACTTTTTTTTTTTTTTTAAACAAAAAAAAAACTGTTTACTGGTTCATTTATCAGACTCATCATTCAGAAAATGTACACCAAAAACTGGAAAAAAAAATGTGCTCTGCTGAAGAGAAAGTTGAAAAGAATGTATGAAATATTCTAAAAATATAAATATTTTGTAACATTATTACAACAATATTTTTACAACTTTATTGTCACTATTGATCAACTGAATGCATCATTGCTAAATAAAAGTATTTATTTTAAATAAATCTCACTTACCCTGAAGTTTTAACGGTGATCTACAAATATACATCTATTTCATCATGTGTGCTTAAATTTAGGATGAAAAGCACTATTAAAATAAAAATTGATGTCAGTGATCTAAATCTACTGACTAATAATCAGTGACAATAAAAAGAGAGGGTTTATGATAAATGCATATGGCTGTGTGTCCATTCTTTCTCTATGAAAACAAAACACTTTGTGAATGACCTATGACTGTGCATATTGAATCCACTGGGGTTGGTTTTTGCATGTTATACAACCCATCTCACCACCACTCACCCGGTATGCTCACGGCATGTGCTTTAGGTTTGTGATTTCAGGTGGGGCAATAATTAGCCTCACACGCAGTTTAACACACTTATAGAAATGTGAACCACCTGAGGCTTACTATTATTCTAATGCACTGTGGCACAAGTAAGTCTTAATGGAAACTCAGTGATGGGAAAAACAGGACTACAGCTGGTAAGGTGAGAAATGGGCTCAATATCTTGCAGAGAAGCTACTGAGCTGTAATGAAAATACCCTTGTCTGTTATCCTACTGTCATAACAGGGCAGGGATGGTTTACATTAATTAGTCTGAACATGGTGGAGTTCTACCGGACTTTGGTTGACAGTTTGATGAAATGTTTGTGTGTGTGTGTGTGTATTGAAAGTAGTTATAGAAACTACTACTAGCCACACTATTAACCAAAAGGATTAGCCCATAGAACCAAAGTTTATGTAAATCACCAAGGTTGCATATATTTGATAAAAAATACAGTAAAACAATAATATTGTGAAATATTATTCCAATAAAAAAAAACTGTTTTCTACTTTAATATTTTTTTTTAAATATGATTGCAAAAGCTTAATTTTCAGTCTTTAGTCGTGATCCTTCAAAAATCATTCTAATATGCTGATTCAGGGATCAAGAAACATTTATTTTTAAACCGATTACATCAGTTGAAAAGTTCCATTCTAAATGCCTTTATGCTAAATTTCGGATCAATATAAAGTGCCCTTGCAGATTTGTTTTTTTTTTTTCTTTTCAAATTCCATTCCATTCCATTCCTAATTTCTGTCACAACCTGATTAATGACACGCATACAATTAGTGCTTGACAAGCACAAAACAACCTACAAAGAACACAAACATGTCATACATACTGTATGTCAATGACTTGTCAGGCAACTAGTTGTTGACTGTGGCTCTATTCATGCAGCAGACAGCATCTAAACGTGCTCTATAAATCACTCTCACTCATTTGAAAATGTAAAGCATTCACAGAATGAGGTTGTCAGCATCTTTTATAAGTGAACTGTTTGTGAACAGAACTGTAACAGACTGTACCAACTGTATTCTGTATATATGACACTTAATCAGTAATAGACCATAATTATACTGAGCTTCCTTAAGACTAACTAGTTAACTAATTCAGACAACCCAAGAGGTCAACCATTTTGAAAATGCACTATATTGCCAAAAGTATTGGGACCCAATACTTGCTTCTACAAACATTTGAGAAAGAATGGGCCTCTCTCAGGAGTTCATTGAATTAAAGCGTGGAACCGTGATAGGTTGCCACTTGTGCAATAAGTCAATTTTTGAAATTTCCTCACTACTAAATATTCCACGTTCAACTGTTAATGGCATTATTACAAAGTAGAAGCCAACAGCAACTCAGCCACGAAGTGGTAAGCTAAGCATGCTGAAGTGCACAGTGCGTAGAAGTCGCCAAGTCAATACCTACAGACCTCCAAACTTTGTGTGGCCTTCAGGATTACCTCAAGAACAGTGCATAGAGGCTTCATGGAATGTGTTTCCATGGCCAAGCAGTCGCATCCAAGCCTCACATCATCCAAGTGCGATGCAAAGTGTTGGATGCAGTGGTGTAAAGTACGCCACCACTGGACAGTGTACAGCACTCCACAGCAGTGGAGACGTGTTCTCTGGAGTGACGAATCACACTTCTGTCTGGCAATCCGACAGAGGAGTCTGGGTTTTACGGTTGCTAGGAGGACGGTATTTGCTTGACTGTATTGTACCAAGTGGAGAGTTTGGTGGAGAGGGGATTATGTTGTGGGATTGTTTTTTTAGGGTTTGGCCCCTTAGTTCCAGTGAAAGGAACTCTTAATGCTTCAGCATACCAAGACATTTTGGACAATTTCATGCTCCCAATTTTGTGGGAACAGTTTGGACATGGCCTCTTCCTGTTCCAACATAACTGTGAACCAGTACACAAAGAAAGGTCCATAAAGACATGGATAAGTGAGTCTGGCGTGGAGGAACTTGACTGGCCTGCAACCTGATAGAACACCTTTGGGGCCTTTTTGGCCTGACCTCATAAATGCGCTTCAAGAAGAATGGTCAAAAATTCCCATAAACACACTTCTAAACCTTGTGGGAAGCTGTTGTTGAAGCTGTTATAGCTGCAAAGGGTGGGCCAACTCCATATTAAAACCTACGCATTAAGAATGGGAAGTCACTAAAGTTAATTTGCATGTAAACTAAAGGTAGACGTTGCATGTAGTTTTTCACATTCCTATACTAATCTGTAATCTCATTTAATTTCAATGATCCTTTTTCAAACACGCATGCAACAAAGTATGAAATTTAGAGTGTCAAAAAGTAAAGTTAGATAATAGATGTGTACATTAAGAAAGATCACTGAGAGGCTATTTAGGAGTGGCTACTCAAAACCATCATGTTCTAGGCAGGCAAAATATTCCGGGGTCACATTGTATGCTTGCCCTGCTGTGGCTGTGACCCTGTGCTGACTCATCCCTCTCATTTTTCTGACTGGACTTCCAGTGTCTCAGCATTCAGATGAACAAGCATCACATGATCAGCAACCGGCAACAAAACTCGCATTGTGCCCCCACCCAACCCTTCTCTTTATTACTCTCCTACTTCCTCCTCCTCCCTTTCTCTAATTCCCCTCTTCAACTTTCTCACCCTCCCTCCAAAGGCCTCGAGGGTGTCAGCGGATCACAGCAGCTTTTGTTTCCATCCTCCTCTCTTTTGTTTCACCTCTCCCTGCTGCGTTCTCTCTCTGTCCACCCCTCTGAGCGATTTATGTGAAGGCTGATAGCAGCTCAGTACCGTTGTGCTGATGGATTGAGTCATGACTATGAGACAGACAGCTGAAAAAGACGATACACAAGCCCTGAGCAGAATACGCTCATCTCCAAGGGTGTAATTATGATGCAAGTAAAAGTTTTGAGAAGAAACCGCTCTAAAACGTCTCTGTCCACATTTCAATTGTATGTTTAGAGCCTGTCCTAGATGGATACTTGGTACCTGGTGTAGGATCAATAGCCATTTAGTAGAAATTACAGAAAAGACTGTAAACAGGCTACAGTAAAAAAGAAAAGAAGAAAAGTTGGTTAACTTTAAAAGTTACCCTACCATGTACCATGTAAAACTGTATATGGTTTATTATGGCATTATTTAAATTATTTATTAATTTACAATGAAAAACAGCGAAAGGACATTCCCAGAATTTCCAGCATGACACATTAATATATTTATTATTATTTTATTTATATTATATTTAAATTTTGTTTCTTTTTATTTTGTCATCTGCAACGAACAGTTTCACTGCATTATTTTTTATTGCATTACACATAAAGAGAGCAGCTAACACACTTAATATGGCAAAGACTGAATAAACAACAACTGAATGCATATATGGGCTAGAGCTGGGGGACATCTGCATAAAAATCAGCATTTTTATGATATTGAGGATATGCCCACCCTATAGAGAGCCCACCTTTGAATAAACTCTTACTTGTTTTCTACATGCATAAGCAAAAAATACTTTCCATATCACAGAAAAGCACAGTACCAAGCACACATCCAAGTTGTTACTCCACTTAACAGTTAGTAAATTAATCTGAAGGTCAACATAATCTCCATCAGATTTTTGATAATGATCATCTGCAGGAGTGGTGTTTCCACTCTTATATAATGCACACAACCTAGAGCAAATACTAAACTCAATTCGCCAACCGCATGCCTTTCATTCGAATATGCAAACATCACTAACTCTCAGGTAACACAAAACACTCTTACATGAGAGCAAATAAAAAGAAAACGTTTCTGATGTGGCAAGACCAGATTTTACAGGTCAACGCAAATCTATGTACGTTCAAAACTGTACTCATCTTCAGGCCTCAGATAAACATGAGTCCAGCAACACCTGTAGTACAGGTTGAGGTTTCTACCTCTGTACTACACTTCTCACTCACCATAATGTCCAGAAGTTACAGTGGGATCCAAATGCCTGAGATCACTAGTAAAAACAATTTTAGTTACCATTTTTTCAAATAAAATACCTATTAAAATACCTTTATTATTAATTACACTACCATTTCAAAGTTTGGTGTTGGTCAAAGGCATTTTTTCGAAAGAAATTAATACTTCTATATTAATTACAATAATTCTATTTCAAACTTTTGATCACACTTAGGGTCAAATTCTCACTATTTACTAACTATTAACTATGAGGGTAGGATTAAGGGATGTAGAATATGGTCATGCAATAAGGCATTAATATGTTATATTACTATAGCATATTAGAGCAATTATTATGATTTCTTAAATCATCAGGTGAAACTGAATGAGTAATGATGTTAAACATTCAGCTTTGCCATCACATAAATACATCACATTTTAAAATACATTAAAATAATAATAATTAAAACAGATATGATTGTTTATAGTGCATTTTTGATCAAATAAATGCAGCCTCGGTGAGCTTGAGGGACAAAAACCATACTATACTAATTGACATTCTTAACAATTTGAGTGAAAAGTTAAACTTGTAAAATTAACAATTTTCAGATGATTAATTAACAATGTCTTACTAGTTGGGTTGTCTCCTTTTTACTTTAATGACAGCAACACTCAAGATTCATGAATTCCATAAGTTGTGTAAAGCCTGATGATCATGTTCTCCAGATCAGAACGATCCATGTGACCGTCTGTACAAAGAATTGATGATCAAAGTTACAAATTAAACTTATTTAATGAGTGACTATAAACACTTCAGAACATTAAATATTTCATATTTACTTCACATCCTAAAACATCTGTTCATTTCCAGATTGAAAATGAGAATCGGAATCTGTGATTTTCAGACGTCTGGATCTTACTGTACATGCCATGCATCACAATCAATCAAACGCCACTGCAATCCACATAAGTGCTGATTTCACTTAAGACTCCTGCACCAATTCATTGGTTCACTCACATGTGGTAGATCTGGCTCTGCGTGACGAATGCATTATCCACAAAGTACGGTAGCATCTTCAGCACAACTTCCTGACAGGAGTCCACAACCAGATGCATCCTGCTGCTGGCTGCAGGGAGCTCTCCCTCGGCCCGGTCTGCAGCAGCACGCTTCGGTCAGATCTCCAGTTGCTTACGACAGAGGGAGAAAAACAGCATGCAGAGGAGAGGAGGAGTGCATCTGCAGCCCCTACCTCGGTCTGACGCTGTCTGAGAGTGTGAGCGAGTTTCTCTCTCTCTCTCTCTCTCTCTCTCTCTCTCTGTAAATAGAGAGGAGGAAAAACCTGTTCTCTTCTCTTTCAGTTACAGGAAGGGATGAGGCACTTTGTGTATGTGCATGAAGAGAATTTTAATGTGTTAAATGAAGACTATATGAGTGTTTTACAAGAAAATATAATATCAGTTTTTCTACTACTGTTACTTGCTGTTTCTTTGCATTTGCTTGTGAAATTTGCAATTCCTGAGTAAAAACTATACCAATTTTTTTCAATGTAGAGCACTCCAAACAGCTCTGACGCTGTAAAAAAGCCGGCCGGCTGCAGAGATCCTGGTGTCTCTCTTTGAGAAATAAAACCTCTTTACTCCAGCAAATCTGACAGAAAAAATAGAAAAGATTCCAGCAGTAAAAAGAGAATCTTGTTCCTAAAGGCTTTCAGTTTGACAAAAGAGAGGAACAAGAACGGCTGGCTACTAACAGCTGGAACAAATGTGTTGATCTTCTTAGTTAGGTCTCTCGAATGCTCGCCAAGCTCTAAAATGATCTGTCCCAGAATCCTCTGTGCGCCATCCTCACATGGGCCAATCATGGGCGGCTGTGCCTGCTGCTGTCAGACAAACCAGGGAAGCTTCTTCAAAATCTCATTATGAGATGGGGGATGAGCTCAGCCCTTGAGTAGAATGCAGTAAGTGGAAAGACTGGATGACCATCTGTACTTCACTATCTTGTCTGTCAACACTGCGGCTTGACTGAGAAGGACAGAGTACTGGTTCTCTCTCAGACACACACACAGGCAGGGACAAATGAAGAAGCAGTATTCAGATGATGAAAGTTGACTCTTTCTCTCTAAACGCAGATAAAACAGGACAAAGAGTAAACTGAGACACCAAGGAACAGAAATAGCTGGGGGGAATACACACAGGGGGAGGGGAAATATTTAAGAAGGAAGGAAGAACAGAAAGGGAGATGAAGAGAGCTGTCTAAAATAACTAAAGAAGCCAAGTGAATAGGACTTAAAACAAGCAAAGAAAACAAACAAAATGCTGCCAGGTTACACTCTTTAAAGGAATGTTCTGGGTTCAATACAAGTGGAATGCTGTCAATTACCACTAAAAATAACTTTGACTTTTCCCTCAGTTTATAAAAATATAAGCAGAAACCATGTGTACAATAATAATACAGTAACTTAATATGGTAGCCTATATACGGGACAAGGAACTGCAGAGGGTTTCAACAAAAATGAGAACAGAAGAATATATTTGATTATTATTATAAACCTGAGCTATAGTGGAAATCATATGTTTGGATAAACTTCCATAAAAAGAAAATATGTCTTAAAAAACATGTATCTGGGTTTCCAGTAAAACAGGATTAGTAAAATAATAATAATAACAATAATAATAATAATAATAATAATCTTTAAATAGTTTGGGACTTGAATTTTATTTTATTGTTTTATTTATTTTTATTATAAATATTTTATTTTTTAGAAACATAAATCACATAAAATTTTGGTTTAGGTTTAAAACTAGAGAAAAAATACAATGGGGCGATAAACACTTAACTGAAGATATACACTGCCATTCAAAATTTTGGGGTGACAGATTTAAAATAAATAAATTAATACTTTTATTTAGCGAGAATGCATTATATTGATCAAGTGACAGTTAAGACTGCTAGACTATATATTAATAGTTATTTCAAATTGTAATAATATTCCACAATCTTAAAATAAAGTACTGCATTTTTGATCAAAAAAATGCAGCTTTGGTGAACATAAGACACTTTTTTTTAAAAGCATTCTTAAATATCTTACCGACCCCAAACTTGAATGGCAGTGTAGCCTGTAGTATTCTTTGAAAACATGTCCCAAGTAACCGTTTTGCTATGTAAGCTAATAAAACAGCAAAAAAAGAAATACTGATTAGGGAAATATTTTTTGCGGTATAGTCATGCATGACCAACAGAACTCCTATGGGAACTTTTAGGGTTTAATTGGTTTGTTCTTACAGACTGAGGGAAGAGTTTAAATCATTCTCACAGACATGAACATAAAATATTTCTTAATCTGGAGCATTTACCATAAAAACATTAAGTTAATAAACGAATAGTAAGGTAATGACTTACAAAATGTTTCAGATAAAAAATACACATTTTAGCAGCAGTTCTGTTGAGCTAAAATATCCCCTACTTCTTTACAAAATCCTGTTGTAGATTACAACAAATGGGCCTGTGGTACTCAACCAGTACCTCTCTTGGGCATATATGTGCTACTGCAATGTATCCATGGCAGGTGTGTGAACGTTCATGATGTATATCCTAGGCAGATTAGCCTTACTTGCTCACGCTTTGACATCCCAAGTCATGGCACACATGACTACAGCTTCCCATGTGACTCAGCATAACTATGGTAACACTAGACAACCTCCAGTACACCGGACAGGTGTCCCGATTCAGGACACCTGCATGTGAAGCTCTAAGCAGATCAGGCGTGTGTGTGTGCGTGTGTGTGTGTGTGTGTGTGTATCGTAAGGTGCGTGTTCACTGGATTATTCTTGTGTGCTGAGACTGCATTGATACACAAAAGTGCTATGGTGGCTTTTCTGCACACAGGCACAAAGATTAAAAGCTTCTTTTCTGAGAGCAAATGTTACGTAACATTTCCATTCTATCTTTGCTGAGCAACGAAGGAAAAACGAGGGACAAAAGTAGGGAGGGGGAAAACAGCGCACACCAATCTTTTCTCAGGTGTCAAAGCAAAAATGATGAATCACATATTACATCAGTGTTCTTCAATCTATTGGCCAGATGCCTGTATTTGCTCCGCCTCCCTATTAAATCATACGAATTGCCACATGAACTGGCCTTGGTCTAAATGATGTTGAACGCACTCTCAAGGATACATGCATGTTCTTGCATCTTGTGCTCTTGTAATAGCACGTATTCTAAGCAAAGAGCAGTGTTATTGTTATTTAAACTAATACAGAGAGCAAAAGACTTGAGAATGGTTGTTTTGTAACAGGTGAAATGAATGTCATGCCACTAAATTTTATTCCTCATGTATTGTACAAAAGGCCATTGTGTGCACATGCAGGTAGGACATGTCTAACCTCAGCCATTTCTGTCTGACAGACAGTCCATATTTTAATTGGATGCACATAAGCAAAGCAGTATAACTTCAACTCAGCATTATTTAATTTCTGCGTATATAAATGTAATTCCATGTCAGCTCATGCTGCAATCTTTCTAAAGTCATATTCACCAACCTGTAACTCGGCTCCAATTCTCAGATCGCAGTTTTTTTTTCTCAATACCCCTCCACAAAATAGTGAATTACTCAGTAAATATGCATCAATGGCATTTGATATTTTGGCTTTCATAACTATTAATATTAGTCTTTTTTCAGAATAAATTATTAATAAAATAAATAAAATTTGAACCAGGAAAGTTTCCAAATTTCGATTGATTTAACACGGATGATTTGACAATGACACATTATCATTTTATCTTTGTTCAATTTGCAGGTGCAACTAGAAAAATACTATGATGTACAATCAAATTGCTAAAGAACTGCTAAAAAACAGCTTAAGCTGGTTTGCTGTCCAGAGTTGAATAATCAACTCGGAACCAGTAAACACGTGTGCTTGTATATAGAGTCCTTTAAAGACCTGTCCCTTTTATTATAAAAGAAAGTTAAAAATCTGTTACGGGGGGAAAAAAAACTCTATAGCCCACCATGAATGTCACTTAATCTTACTTGTCAAAGTTGGAGCAGAGCCTGAGCCTGACCAGGCTGAAAGACCTGCAAACCAGCTTAGGCTGGCAAGATACACACTTTATCATTGGCTGAAAGTACACTTTAAGATATTTTACATATATAAAAATATTTTTTTTTGGTGAAAATGTATTTATTTGATTGGGACAGTGCATGTTAATGAACAAACATGGAATACATGGATTGTAGCCAAGGGCTTATTTGAGTTTTAGGTGCTCTATCCCTTTAACTTAAAGGGTTAGTTCACCCAAAAATGAAAATTATGTAATTAATGTCGTTTCACACCCGTAAGACCTCCGTCTTCATGATTCGTGATTCGGAAACCGTGTCAAACTCCCGAACTGCTGAAATCCCGTGACATTGGCGATCCGAATCATGAATCAATCCGCTGATTCATGACCGTTTGAATCTTTATTTGAAGTTTGAAAACAAATGCAGAAGAGAAGACAATGCTAAATAAAGTCGTAGTTTTTATTATTTTTGGACCAAAATGTATTTCCGATGCTTCAAGAGATTCTAATTAACCAACTGATGTCACATATGGACTACTTTGATGATGTTTTTATTACCTTTCTGGACATGGACTGTATACTGTGCCTAGATATGCTGTCGGACTAAAATATCTTAAACTGTGTATGAACGGAGGTCTTACAGGTGTGGAACAACATTATAGGGTAAGTCATTAATGACATCAATTTAATTTTTGGGTGATCTAACCCTTTAAAATTGATGTTCAAAACTATTAAGAACAAATATCAACTGTACATTTTTACTCGGATGTTGTCTAATAGATCGGAGACGTTCACACACACCCAAATATTCAAACCCTGATATGCACTACAACTACACCCTAACACAAACACAGATTGCTGTGCTTGGCTGCTCCTGCCTCAGTGTCTGTTTGGTGAAATCACTAACTGACTCACTGCTGTACCACTTCCACGGGAATAGATTTTGGCAGTTCAGCAGGCATTCCTGAGTGCATCTCACAAAGGCTAAGATAAGGGTTACAGTTATTAGAGGGGTCAGGTCCTGTCTACGATAAGGCTCAATTAAAACTCCTGTAATTAACATGTTTATTCATAAAGATTGCAGAAAAGCCATTCTAATGCAGCTATGCCAGTTTCAAAACGCCAAAAGTAATGAACACCTGAGGTGGCAATGCGGACTTGACGCAAAGTGGAGTGGCTGTTGCACATCAGATGTGCGTTGTTTTTCAATAATTTAACGGCCCGGAGTCAATTATTACACATGTACTACTTTTACCACGTCAAATTTTTTTTGTCCTTAAAACGACGTGTAGGACTAATTTCTCACACATCTGAACCCAAGCCTCTGTTGCTAATTCAAAAATGCAATTTTAGAGATGGTAACAGAGGCTTGAGCCACTGATAGTAATGTGTCTCAGTGTTCAGCAGCTGCATCTCTACTAATAGAGAAACTGTAAGTTTATCTGCGTCAAGGACAGCGCCGTTATTACATCGCTAGTGAGAAATGCCATATAGGTTTTAAGGAGCTATTTTACTTATAAAACCATCAGTGCAGCACTGACAACACGTTTCTGTGCGAGTGCGTGCCCGTACAGTATATGTGTGAGAGACAGTGGGAAAAAGTGATGCTGTCTGTACATGATAAAATGGAATTGTGTTGCAAAAACATGGAAATAATGTCATTTTTGTCCTTTTGTTTACTATATTTATCTGCAATGCTGGGCTATTTAAGTTAAACATGCCTGGCTAACAGTATAAATATAAAAGTGTATTTAGAATTGTACTCTCTTTGGTATGAACATGCTATAAAACATTAAAAACTATGGCATTTCCTTTCCCTTTCCACACTAAACCACAAACTGCACGTAACAGTACTGCAGATTTTGCAACGGCACATATTTCAACATGATTCAGGAAAATACAAGATAAGTCAGCCTTAGGTAGGAGAAAAGGAATCTGTCAGGTTCAAACAGTTTCTTACTAGCAACGGGTGTTACTTCAGAAATCAATAAGCTTAGGCAAAAGTACAGGTCTTTACAAGTGTGTATAAAAAAATTACATCAAATACTGGGACTCTGACCATGACGTGTCACAGTCTGATAATTGCACAACGACTGACTAAGCTCTGGAGCTGGAATGCTCAGTTCAGGAGCAACTAGTGGTTTATATCTTTAAAAGAGTCACTAGCTTACACTCGTAAAGGGATAGTTCACCCAAAAAACTCTTTCACCCAAAAAAAGTTGTTTCAAACCTGTATGAATTTCTTTCTTCTGCTGAACACAAAGGAAGATATTTGGAAGAATATTTGTAACCAAGGAGATCTCGGCAGCCTCACACATACAGTCTTTACTGTTAAATTAAATGTGTGAACAGGTGCTGGCAAGTTACCAGTAATGGAAGTTGTAAAAAAATAAAAGTTTAAATCACTGCTACTATGCGCTGTGTGAACGCGGAATTAAGATTACCGGTAATCATTAAGAGTTATGAAGATATCGTGATTACTCTGCTTTGTTTATTGTAAGGTTTTTAATAGTTTTTCTATTTAAATATATGCTAAATTATCATCTTTGACCGCCGTGACACGTTGCAGTTTTTTTTCACGTGTAGCACTCGAGACATTTCTGCTCAGCAGATCAGCGCTGTGGCTCTGCAGTTTGATACTATTATGCCCGACAAACACACATTCTGTTTGATCATCCATTATGCCTGTCACTCAGACGTCAAAAATATGTTGTCAAATCAAATGAAAAGACTGTGAAACTCCTCATGTGGGCAGATGAAGACAATGGCGCAGCATTAAAAGATGACTGACCACAGAAATGACCCGGGATTTTGCTGTAAAAATCCAGAATGGCGCTGCTTGTGTGAACAGCATATTGTGTATTTACCAGGAAAGTCATTCTGGTAATCTTATGGTAATTTACCGGTATTGCTGTGTGAAAGCAAAAATTGTTCCAAATATCTTCCTTTGTGTTCAGCAGAAGAAAGAAATTCATACAGGTCTGGAACAACTTAAGGTGAGCAAATAATGACGATTACATTTTTGGGTGAACTATCCCTTTAACTTACCTATTCCAAAATTACAAGTGTTTTGGTTCATTCTCAGTTTCATCCTCATCTAAAATGGCTGTTTGTGAGGAAGAAGTATTCTGTTTTGCTGATGCTGCTGTTCTTACATTGTTTTAGCTCCATGCATCTATTGCTCTAGTGACTTTATCCTAACCTTGTTTTTCCTCATTAAAAGGGGATTTGTTTCACATGAGCCTCTAGGACATCCTGTTCCCAACACACACAAATTTTCTGTCCGTTTTCTGGGCTCTGGATAGTTCCAATGAATATTTTAAAAATAAGGCTCGAACATAACATATACATGCATGTACATTACATTGAAATTGCTCTACTGACTTAGCCTTAAGAAGTATTTGGGTAATTAAACTACATTGTAAAATGTTTGAAAGTCATTGCATTGTATAAGGGATTCCTAAACTTTTTTTTGTCAGCTGAACCCATTTGACATATAATATTACACATGTTGGTTATGGTCACATGACTTGCAGGTAAACCAATAAAATGTTTAATCTTTTTTACTAAGTGTTTTATTTTCATTTAATTAATTATTAGAACCCACTGAAGTTCATTACATAAAATTATCAAACTAAGTGGCATCTGCAAATAAATTATGTTTTTTTTTTTTAGAACAAACTTCCCTTTTCTTCGCAACTTTTACAATGACTTCTAACCAACTGATTTCCAAGTGATTTTTAAGTGATTTTTAAGTGTGGCTTAAGTGCACAAATACTTCTTTTGGCCACTGTACGTTCTTTCTAATTGGTATTTGAAGGAAACTGTTTGGTGCTGAGGGACAAGAGTCTTATCTATGAGTCACAGGAAGATACAAAAATCAGACACAGCCTCCATTGTGTTTGCAATCGCTAAAGCTGGAATCTCAGACTCGTTTTCTCATATCCTGTTTTTACAGAAACACTGAACACTACCTTCTGAAACATCACAGGGCAAACAGAGCGAGAACGAGACGGAGATGGACAGAAAGTACTAAAAGCACTTTAAATGTGCTGAGGGAACAACTGCTCTTTCCCTTATCAGATGACCTTATGTAGGTCACACACGCCACATGTGCTCACATCCAGCAGAAAACGGACAGACGGCATTAGTGGGTTCATTCAGGTAACTGGAACAGTAGTTCTTCCACACCATTTTCTAAGCTTGATCAAGAAAAAAAAAACAATCCATTTCCTATACTCTTTAACAAAGTACTTATTATCGCTGTGTTCTAAGGATTAGTTGGTTTGAATGTGCTTATAGGAAGCCATTCATTTAGAGATACTTTTACCAAAACCACAAAACAAACACATTATAGCACCTCTACTGTCATTTATGCAGAAAAATGCTAAATTAAGACAGATATGGATATTATTTCAACTTGTGTTGAGTTTATTGTCAACACAAGCACTACTTCCTGAGAAATGTGACCTCTGAGGATGTCATGTGACCTCTGGGATGACAAATCTTCCTCTGTACACATCCTCTTCCTTTAGCGCCTCAATCTGTACTGTACATAAGATTTCCGACTTTCCTCGCGAGTTGTTATTCGACCATGTTTGGCCATTTATTAGAGAGGGCAACACTGAAATACAGAGTAAGAGTTTTACAAAGTACTGCACATCAGCAAACAACTTGTCTCTGAAGAACTTTCCTTCTGCTCTTACTTGTGACCTGAATGCAAAGTTTGAAAGGACAATCCCAGCAGACACAAGCCCTAGTTTAATACCGTACATCCTCTAAAATGCTAAATCTAAAAACAGTCTGGACAAATGTCCTCTCTACTTGAAAAGCATTTGACCTTACACGTAAACACTAAGGCTGCGACAGTAAAATTATAAGACTATATATATATATATATATATATATATATATATATATATATATATATATATATATATATATATATATATATATATATATATATATATATATATATATATTCATAGCGCATTGAAATACTTACATTAATATGAACATTTAAATTTATGCAGCCATTGAATCATATCTTATAAAACTGTTATAGCTGAAGTAAGTCATTTCTCCACCACCAACATATAAAATGTAAGAGACTTGCAGGAGAAAGACTGAAAACTATTGTGCAGTTTTCCTCTCTTATATGCGTTTGCTGCAGTTTGAATCATTATCCAATTATGATCTCCTGATGCATCACAAAGTGTTAAATCAACATGATTCATAACAGGGATTCCTATTGCGAGTAAAATGGTTGCAAATGGCATTGGTGACAGGCAGGATTCACAAACAAATGAACCGGTTGTTTCCAATGAGTCAGTCAAAAAGATTTACAAAGCATCCACATGCTTGCTTGCAATTTCACAACTAAAAAAGCAACCCAAGTTCATTGGACAATTGTGCCTGTGGTGACATTACTGCAAAATTATATTGCTATGCATCTTATATGCAATCAATCATATTTGATGATACTAGCCCTGACAGAAATAATGTACCATCTGAACTAACCCCTACCCTAAACCTAACCGAAAGTGTTAACAAAAACAAAGTGAGAGGACAAAGCATTTGATGATGCAAATATGCCATTTTAGCTTACATTCAAGTCTCTGAGCTCTGTTAAAGTCAAAGTGTTTTACTTTACACTTATGTGCACTTAGGTAAAAGTATATTGAGGTCACCGCATAGTATTGTGCAAGGTGACTATAAGTCTTTATTAATCAATAATCTGTGAAAGGGAATAAAAGTTGTTGGTGTTTTACTGCCACTAGTGTTCATTTCAGTTGGAAATTACAGTGCATCGTGTGTGTATAGGTAGGTTTTACAAATATGTAGGTAGAGGTACATAAGGTAGCTCTACTAAACACGACTTCATTCATCTGTCTTGGCATTGAATTACAAGGAACCAGATAACACTAATAAGACTATTCATTAGGAGCGATACAGTGACCAAAAGGGGAAAGCCAGCAAGATGTTTGCTTCAAATGAAATCCACTTGACCTCACTTCAGTCGAGGAGAAACTACAACTGTAATAAAAACCCACTCTGGTGTTAGAGCTGCTGTGAAAACAGTGATCAGACGCCTGGGCTCAGATATCCTTGATTATATGTGTTAGAACAGTCGAGCAGAACCATCTCTCAAAATACAGGGTGCGATGAAGACTCCTCTCATTATGGAATGGACAGACTCTTCATCGTCTGCATGCTTCTGACAGATCAGAGCTTGAGAACACACCAAAAATATACAAAACCTTATATTTAAAAGACAGTTGTTACCTCTGATTTAGCCGGCGCTCATCGTCACTTCCAAAGTCCTGAGGGGAAAAAAAGAATGAGGGAAACAGAAGTTAGTTATCTGAAACAACAGAGCACTAAGACATGTCCACACTATTCTATTTAAAATTTTACTGCTTTGAGCAACAGAGTAGGATGCATCTTTTGTGATGTAATGAATCTATTTACGTCTTCACACATCTTCTACCGAAACCAAATTACAAGTTATAAATTCAGCATCTGTTTTGAAAATGTCAGCACAATTCCGGAATAAATACTGGAGAGGCCAGAATCCCTAAGGCCTCGGAACTTTTCCAAATTCCACAACCTCACCCGACTCAAACCCAGTGCAACGTTGGCCTAAACATGCCCCCCCACACACGCACGCACGCACACACACACACGTGATCTCTCGCTCTCTCTGCTAACTCTGTAACATTTAAGCACAATATGTCCTAAATAACAAAGAAAGCTTTGATATTTCACTACTCACAATGCGCAATATGACAACGAAGAAATGTTCTCTCAAAGCTGACACGTGAACAATGGGGCCTCTCCTTGAGATAATGTTTCGTCATAACAAAGAGTGTTTTTAAAATAGTTCCTCACTGTATGTGAAAGTGACGGCCCTGGTTATTAGGTTACTGATAGTGGTATGTAGCACTGAATGGAGGCAGGGCAGTGTGCCATGGTCAGATGTGACAGATGCCTAAAGGGGAAGAAACCGTGTCAGGGGAATTGGTTGTGCCAGGGTTTCTGTCATGTCCCAAAATCTGTCTCTTCATGCAGAAGCTGAGCTTATAAAACTTTATAAGGAGGGCAGAGAGGAGTGAGTGGAAACAATGAGGTTTGTGAACAGAAACAGACTTTTTGGAGGCGTGAGGCTATACTGTGATTTATTATGTTCTAAGTGGATGAACAGACAGCATTGGGTGAATGGTGAAAAATAAGAAGGTAGAAATCAATATGGTGCTCCTAAGTATTTGCAAACCTATTTTAATTCTGTAATGTGACAGAGTGAGTGAAAGACCCATAAAATGTAGGGGTGTAACAATACATTGATAAAGATTGATGCATCGATCATATGACTTGATGTGATGTATTGATACAGCGTTTAAAAAAAATCTATATAAATGTTTAAGATGCAAATAAAGTGACACACGTCACATCTGGATTGTCACTGAGCTGAAATATCTGATGAGTTTTAGCAACTTTCCCCCAGTTTCACAGACTAAAATGCATGTTTGAGAGCCGTCTTAACAGAAAGCAACTTGCAATGACAAATCTTAAAATATATCAGTGCCAATGTCTTAAGATTCACACCAGTTTTCTAAGGCACATTTACAAAAGGCTACTTAAAATGTCCTAATTGAACTAAAGCCTAATCCTGGCTTAAACCAAGCCCTCTCTGTGAAACCCCGCTTTTATTTTTAAGATTTCTTTATTGTAAAAAAAAATTCTGTATTTTTTGGTGCACACACATGCCAAATCTTAAAATGGGATAGAGAATTCACAACGTTTGGAGAGTTCAAATAAATGTTCATGTAGTATTCTTTTCATTATTTATTATTCTTGCATTTGTGAGTAAATACAAATGTGCCGTAGTATTTAGCAGGGACATACCAATATCCAACGTCTCCTGAATTGTTAGTAATAATTTTGATCAAACAATTATAATGTATTAATATAACCCCTGCTGTTGGCCGCATATGAAATGGGTCATACATTAGTCATACATTGAAGTCAAAGTAAATGCGTAAGAAAACCGCGCTCTTTCATGGGTGTGCATTTGGTTTATGAACAGAGTCCGGTAAGTGTTTGAAACAAAGCACAGTTCAGTTGAATGATAAAGTTAACTTAATGTTGTTTACTGAATGTACAAGCAAACGTTTAACGTTTTATTAAGTTTTATTTATTTTAATATTATTTAGCCTATCTGTTTGATTTTTAATGATTTAATAAAAAAAATTATGAATTTCTTGTCATCAACTTTTGAACCCCCGTCCATTGTATTGTGTTTCCCCCCTAAATTCTATAGGAATTCTATAGTTCTAATCCTTTAAAATAAACAGGGTCAGTTTAGATTTTTTTATTTAACCTGAATAACATTCCTTTTGTACCCTTGGATTTCTTACCCTTGGAACCTTAAAACCAAATAAAACCAACAACACTGTAATTATTCCTCTTTAATGAGTTCTCTACCGCTTCTTTCTATCAGCCTATCTATCCCTCTCTCGCAGCCTCTGCATGAGATGACATCACTGCAGCTGCATGTTCCCAGTCCTCATGTTTGAGGTCGTGCTGTGAATTCTAAATAGTGCGTGTCCTCACTAGCGCAGTGCGTTACGCAATCATTCTTAGATACAAGTACTATATAAATCTAAACATTAAATATCTGAACAATCTGGAATAAAAAGGTCTAGTCCAACTAAGAAGCAAAAAAACATTTCCTAAGAGGTTCAAGAATGTTGTTAATCTGATCGTGGTACTGCGTCAGAAACCGACTTAAAAGTGTGATTTACTCCCTGGCCTGAATTGTGTGTATATAATAAAAATAGTACACAAATATCTATAATTCATAATGCAAGCGTTACTCTTATAATACAGTATCCATCAGATCATGTGCTTTGTGCTCTGCCATTGAAATGTGAAGAGCTAGCGCCTCCTACTGGGTGTAAGTAGTACAATGGTTTTCTAAGACAACGGTGATACAGACAAACTATTAATATGAAGGTAGGGCGCTTTTATAGAGGGAAGACAATTTAAAACCTGCAAGACAATTTTTGAAAAAGCAGGATTTTCCTGACACCTTTCAGAACCTCCTCCTGAGAATCACTAACAAATAAAGGCCATACAGCTCTCCTAGTGAGACTGGCTAAAGGGTCTAGATCCTGATGAAAAGGTAAAAACAGGAGGCCTTTCATTGCATGAGAGGAGCTTAGCTGTGCCAGGGCACAATGACTTAGATTTAAATTTCTGTTGAGAAGAAATGCAGTCCTCAGGGGGGCAGACCTTTAACTTTCACACAAAGAACGGCAGCTCATGAAGGGTTAGTGTAACAAAAATTGACCACCTGCAGATCTGCACCATATAGATACAGTAGCAAATTACAACACTAATTTGTCGAAGCACAAATTAGGAACCATGGGGAATGGGGAAGGCAGTTTTTAGTATTTCTGTTGTTGGACAGTTTCATTGTATACAGGAGAGACCATGACCAAAAAGACCCCACCCCTCCCCCCCTTTGATAGTTCCCCTTTTAAAATGGCTTGACCAAATGAATGGAAGCACACAGTCCAGCACAATACCATTAGATAAAACTAACTCTTGCATTTACTAGTACTTCTACAAACAATGACAGGAGCAAAAATGTAAATTATATTTTTAATAAAAATAAATATAACCAATAACATTCTGCGAGCTTATTTTTGTATACACATCTTTCCATTTAAGGGTAAGTAAGACCACTGAGTAAGTTTGTTTAGTTTTAACTGGTCCCCATTTCATCTATTAATACCAACTGTCATGACGTGTGTGTGTGTGTGTGTGTGTGTGTGTGTGTGTGTGTGTGTGTGTGTGTGTGTGTGTGTGTGTGTGTGTCCTATATAATATACAAAATGTTTTGTTAAGATGTTTATGCACAAACAGTTACAATACTATCTGCAATATTCACAGTAAATGAAATCTCACCATAGCCCTAATTACTAAGTATCATAAAAGAACATATCTTCTATTACATTATGCATCGCAAAACACCTTGCACACTTGAATGACGGCCAGTCACGTGATGTCAACAGCGACACCCATGAAGTGACTACCCGCTCATGTTAAATAAAACAGCTTTTTCTAGACGGTCTGGTCTTCATCTTTTGTGGATATAAATATTTTAAGAATTTTTTAATGAAAGTGAAAGTGGCATTAATTTGTATAAAGACCCGGTAAATCATTGTACCTTTAAGACTGGACATGGTATCCATGATTAATCCTTAGTTAAACCAGTCTGTACCAAACAAAAAAGTGTTTTTAGGTTTGTTTACATAAAATTATGTATGTTTGACGATTGTTGTCACAAATCACAGGACCGCCTGGAAGCAAGCTATTAACGTTAGCTCAAGAAGGTAAAACCGCCCTGTCAACATCAGAACAACATCCTTTTGACAGAATTTATCAGGATTCAACTCAAGAGCATCACATAACTACTACCATAACAATTGTATCTACCATTGAATGATCAAGTAAAACTCAACAACTTAAGCCATGAATTATATTTATGTATGTGTGAGTGTACACATGTAAGCTATAGTGGATAAAAAAGCCCAAAGGCCAATCGTGTCTTGACACAGCGTTCAATCCTCCATCAGCCCTGATGGCATCCCGCTATTAGCTCTACAGCCTGAGCTGTATTAGCATTGGGCCTACGTGACTCACATATATGATTCCCCTTAGGCATTTTATTAAGCATTACATCATCTTATCTCAGCGTGTTTATTTCCGCTTACCTCCCCCGCGTTAGTGGTGGCGGTGCTGGAAGTGGACGCCGCGCTGGGAGTGGGCGAGCGCTGCAGGGTGACCAGAGCCATGGATGGAAATCTCCCGGCACTACGGCCAGTCTATCTGTC
This sequence comes from Pseudorasbora parva, assembly GCF_024679245.1. Lineage (NCBI taxonomy): Eukaryota > Metazoa > Chordata > Actinopteri > Cypriniformes > Gobionidae > Pseudorasbora > Pseudorasbora parva. Next base: position 48,073,385 of record NC_090174.1, read on the forward strand.
ACAAGCTAAACCGACTAGCGGATTTTCCCCTAGCAGCAGCACCAGACACTGCAACTCCACGCGCTCGATGGAGCCACTGTTATAAGGCCATATGGCTGAGCCGCTGTTTGTGTCTCTGAATCCGCTTTGACATGAGCTGGTGATGTTTTGGTGCCTCTCTCTCTCTCTCTGCCGCATGTGGCTGAAACACAGACTACTACTACTGCTGCTGCCTTCAGCTCATAGAACCTAGTGGTGTTTGCGATTCGGCGCTTTTGAATGAATCATTTATGCGAACGAATCGTTTCATATTTTTCGTTTACCGACTCTGCCTCTTTCGAAGCGAGTGACTTCCAAGACTGTCAATAGCATGGACCAATAGACTTCGAGTATGGGCTCTGTGGGCGCATATCATTGGTTGGACATACTGAACGAACACGCCCTTTACTGAACGAGTCAGTGTTTTGAATCTGAATCTCGTTGGATATATTGAATTAACTGTGGTGGGTGTATGGTACCTCTCGTTTCTGTGAATGTAAGGAGGTTACTGAAACTCAGTTTATTTAGATAATCTTTGTTTTTATAGCTTGATAAAAGCCATGCCATTGACTAAATATATGTACAATGGTAATATCTGTTCTCAATTGTGGAAAATAATATGCAGACTCTTTCATGAATGTTGTAAATCACTCAGCTGAATAACAAATCGGTTGAATGGATGATTCAATTACTTCAGAGATTCAGCAGTGCACAAAAAGACACTGGGATCTTATGCTGTGTTCCAGTTTGTTTTTATTATGCCCTTCACTTGCTAACTTCCCTCAGTCTTGTTCACTCAGATGTGCGTCGTTGGCTATGTTGCATGAGTGCACAGTACTGGCGGAACTTTCGCAATGAGCTGAACTGGAACACCCTAAGCCCTTGATCACTTGGAATCCACTATGAAGTGTATTTTATTATTTTTTTTTATTTTTTTTATTATTTTTATTTTTTAAGAAATTGATTAATGCAGCATGATATATGTATATAGGTGTGTTTGGGTTGTTTTAAATGTTTTTTAAAAATAATTTAAATATCATAGAGTTGTTTGTGGTGGGGTAAATTAAAGGTGAACTATGTAGTATTTTTGCAGTAAAATATCCAAAAACCACTAGGCCAGTGTTATATATTTTGTTCAGTTGAGTACCTACAATATCCCAGAAGTTTCCAACAATTTGTAAATTGTGAGAAAATTGCTATTTTAACTAAGTACAGGGACGTTTCAGCATTGCATTTGAGGGAGTCGCCTGTCAATTGCATCATATCTGCGTTACCCTCGGTTTCGGCTTTTATTTCGCAGGAGCACTTTACTCTTAGCAGTGTGAACAAGTGAACGCACGGAGTAAAGTCATAACATCGTTTTGAACACACTTAAATGTAATATGATAAACAGAGCTACATTACCTCAAAATCATAACCGGAAGTGCGGATCTGTGCAGGCGCCCGGCGAATGTGTCCCGTCCCGTCATAATAAAAGTCCCGGTATTCACAAGGCGGGTATTTGTTTAACAATCGCTCCAGCAGCTGTGATCAGGTCCACAACACTCGGTCCTGCTCTGCTTTAGACTACAGTAACGTTAATAACCGCATGCATGAACGTGATTTCTGCCCGAGTCCTATTTTCCACCGGCTGTGATGAGAAGACCACATCTCCCAAGATGCTGCGCTCACACTTTGCGTCATCAAACTACGCATTTATTTTGAATAGGCGCCCTCCAGTGGACGGAAAGCTGCATAGTGCACCTTTAAACGTGATATGCGGTGACGTCACAGTCGCGTTGCATTGTGGTATATGAAGCTGCCTGAAGTGTACATATGAAGTAGACTCGCTCCCTCGGTCAAAATCGAGGGAGCAAGGGTCTGTCCATATAAACTTCCCATGTCCACTTCACGAAGTGGAATGCACTTCAAAATGGCAGCGGGGATTCCCCCGAGGGGAAGTGCTTAGGGAAGTTCGCAAGTGCGTGCAATAGTGGAGTGGAACACAGCACAAATCAGCTCCTTAAGGAGCTAAAATTATAGCTTCCTAGGTCATAAATAAATACATTAATGTGGTCATCTGTTCGACTTCTAGCCTGACAAGACCATAGACCGTAAAAAAATATGGACGACTCGACATAATCCGTTTCCGCTTGCCATATTTGAAGCTTTCAGGCGGCCTTGCACGGCGCTGACATCTTGGGACCGAGTCTGCGCAGTAGCGATTTCGGGACCGGAGTTGCGCAGTAGAGCGCAGGAAGTAGAGCAGGAAGTACAGTCGCGATATCAAAAGCCCGCCCACACTCTCGCAGATGCAGAACAATTAATTATGTTGGTGTGAAATAAACAGTTATGGAAATGTAGAAATTAAAGCTAAAGCTCTAATCTGCTCCCAAAAATTTCGAAAAAAGTCCGTTAGTGCCTCAGTGACAACTTCCCTCAGAGAAGCCGTCAGTCTCAGCTGTCAATCATGACGTCACACAGCCGTTTTTATAGCATCAAATAACTAACTCAAACTAAACTTATTTTTAAAACGAACACCTGAAATGAAATCATCGTGATGATAACTGCCTTCAGTGACATAAACTAACTTTGGGGAACATTTTTTAAAGTGTAATTTTATTATTTAGTTTGCCTCGCGTCCATTAGAAAACACAGAGGGGCGGCTATACTGGGACCGGGGGGCGATCGAGGCGCGAAAGCTTCAGTAAATGAGAGGGAGACTGCAGGCTTGGACAAGACAGACCCACATCAAGATGTTTTGTCTAAAAACTCACCATTGACAGGGCTCAATCCGAGGGGCGGGATAAACGGTTGTCTTTTAAACTCCCTCTGCACGCGATAGGATAGCGCTACAACCAACCAGAGCAACGAAGGTGAAACGGAGCTTGTTGATAGATTAAACATTCGCCATGTCCGGTCGGCAAAACTCTGAACACATATTCCTTTTTTAAGAATGACTTTAGTGCCGTTCTTTGTTCTTTTCTCAGAGAAAAGCTTAACTCCAAGTCTTCCAGAGTCGCGGTCAAAGCTGATTCGAAAGACCGCTGTTCGCCAGTTTCTGTGTTTACTAGTAGCATGCAAGCAACTCGGCCATTGTCATTATGTTAAGCCCCGCCCACCGACTCTATGCACAATGTGATTGGCCCGACCAGAGTTTGGCGTTTACAGCTCAGAAGAGTATTGATAATTGCTAGACAACACTCGCGGACAGATTAGATTTGCTGCCGCTAGGGTGTGTCTAGATTTCAAGGCTAGTTGACTTCCTGATCAGTGTCCTGATTACTGAACTAGGGAGTTGGTTGACTGACTGTATCTGAAATCGCATACTTCTCTATATAGTAGCCAAAAACAGTATGTGACAAAAGAAGTATGTTCGAATTCACAGTACTCATAAAAGAGTCTGCAAAAAGTACCCGGATGACCTACTAGGCTATTTCCAGTGAGAGTCAGAAGTATGCATGATGGATGCTTTACTATCCCATGAGGCCACTGGAAAGAAAATGTGTAAATGGCAGTGAAGCAACATAACTGATGCTGGAAGGTCACATGATAATGACAACATGGCAAAAAGTATGTCCGGATAATTCATAATACACACTCTAGCCTACTATTAAGAACATACTTTTTTAGCTGTCATAGCGTACTTATAAAATAAGTAGCTACTCAAGAAAGTATGCTATTTCGGATGATGCCAACTTGTCACCACCATATACTGATATAACATCCCAGACCACTGGGCATCCGAACTAATCATTTTGATGAATGAAGATATTTGAAGTTGAGAAATATTTGAGCCTTTTAAGTCTGAACTTAATCAAAATACTTAATACGCATAAAATCCACTCAAGCCAAACATCCTGGTGGTATGGGGAGGAAAGTAACTTTAATTGTTAAGGTTATTCTGTATGTTTGGTATTTGACAAATTTGATAAACCAAATAAAGCTAATGGAATTTTTTTGTAAATATTTTAAACATAAAAGAAGTTAATATGAGACTTTTCCTAATAGTTTTTTGGGGGGAAACTTTTAAGCAACTTAATTCAGCTGAGTGAAATGTTTCTGTGGTATAGATTCTTTCCAGCTTTATATTTCATGCAATTTAGCATTCTCAATAAAAATCTTACATAAAGGTGACCAAATGCAGTTACGACCAATAAGGAAAACAGTTATATGACCAATAAGGAAAACAGTTTGCATTATATATATATCTTCCTTATTGGTCACCTTTAAGTAATTTTTTTTTTTTTTTTTTTTTTGCCGTTGGTAATGCGACTATAGAATTATTTATTATTTATTTTTGTTCACCAACATAGCTACCTCCAGACTTTTGGAACAACTCCTCACTCTAGCCTACAACTCAGAGTTGGAAAAATGATTGTGACTATATGTTCTGGTAGGCGGTACGTAGGGTGCTTTCCAATTCTTATTTGTGCATCCTCGTTTGCTTTCCTAGCTTCCTTTCCTCACTCCTTTGCTCCACCCCTTCAGTATGCGAGGGAAGGACGCAAGGAAAAGATGCGAGGACGGAGGAATTAAATCATGTGAAATGAAGGGTGCATCTAAATCGGCTCCCTCAGTAGTCAGGGCACTGATCAGGGAGTCAGCCCACTGACTTATGTCCTGATCAGTGCCCTGACTAGTGAACTAGGGAGCTGATTGAGACGCAGGGAAAATATCCTTGCTCCCTTAACGTCACTTCTAAGCTTCATCAATTAATGATGACTGCAGCGCTGCATTTAGTCGGGATTCTTGAACATTAGAGATAACTATTTATATTGTAAGCTTCAACCTCCAATACCACATTTGTCCATATTTTATTAACAACGAATTATTCCCAGTTATTAACTGCTTTTTATTTGTTGTATAGTTTTAGTTGTAATACTAAATATTTTGATAACTGGCAGCCAATTAGTCTTTAATGATTATAAATTAATTGCCTCTATAATTGCAAAAAAAAAAAAAAAAAAAAAAAAAAAAAAAAATGTTCTAGACTCTATTATAGAAAACTCAGTCTGGATTTATGAAAAATATACAATTTAAATAATACACTATAAAAAATTATTTAGAAAAAAGTTACCTGGTTGCCTTAAAATTTGACAACCTTTATTAAAATATGATTAAAAGATTTTGTAAGCATATTGGGGAATTGTGTGTGTTTTATTTCTGATGACGCAGTGAAACATGCCAAATAGTGCTATTTTCATGATTTATCAATTTTTTATGTGGTTCAGATACAAAAATATTTTGAGTTTCTATTTATTAAACAAATTTCCTTCATTGTATCAACTCAATTTTTTATTTCAATAGACTCAAAATTTTAAGGCAACCAGGTTACTTACTTTTTTAAGTTAAACCAACAAAAAACAACAATAATTTTTTACAGTGTATAAGATTAGATATATTAGATAACTTACATTTAGTTAATTCAAATAGTTTTATATTTTTCTTAGGCTTTTGGATTTGGTGGGTTTTTTGTGCAGCATTTGAAACCCTATATAATAATGCAAATTGGGGGGCGCTGTCGTGCGTTGAGAATGTAAGACGCGTTTTCGATCGCTCCTGGAGAAGGTTTCAGATTTACTAAAACTTAACAGCACAATCACTTTCTTTGTTGTTGTGTGACTCAAAACTAGCTATATAAAAACTGATACTATTCCTAAATCGATTATAAGTGTAAATATGTCGTCGTCGTCTCGGTCAAAAGGCGACGCGGGTAAAGGAGGCCGCAACAAAGCCCCGCTCTGTTCAGGAGACGCTAACGGGACCGCGGTGAGTGTGTGCCCTGCGGATGATTCACCTGAGACTATCAACTGTCTTCAGACAATGTTGGACTCTGTCAAGAATGATGTATTCAGAAAATTGCATTATCTACCGACTTACGTTCTGAGATTACTAAAGTGCGATCAGATGTTAAAGGGTGGTTGGAACCTTTGCAACAGATGGTTGAAGCCAACACTAGCACCATAAAAGAACTGGAGCGATCTTCGTCTGATCATAGCGATCGCCTCACGAGCCTCGGGTGACTCATCTTGATGCTAAGTGTGAAGATTTGGAGGGACGTTCTAGGAGAAACAATTTTTTCTTCTGGTGGGTCTTCCCAATGGCTGCGAGGGCTCGCGCACTTCTGAATATATGGCCCAACTTTTGCAGGAGATTTTGCAGCTTCAGGATAAACCCTTGCTGGATCGCACACACCGTACACTCCGTGAAAAACTCCGTGAGAACCTCCTCGTCCTCTTGTCATCAGAGTGCACTACTTTAATGTACGCACCGAGATTCTTCAAAGGGCTGCGGATCTCTCCCCTCTCCATTACAATGCTACAACTGCCGTGGCTAAGAAGCGGGCTTCATTCAGAGATGTTAAACACATTCTCCATTCATGTCCTGGAGTCAAGTTTAGCTTGCTTTTCCCTGCGGTGCTGAGGATCACGTTCTGAGCAACATGGATGGGCATTATTTTGTTTTTTTATGATATTGGCTGGCCCTTCATTATTGAGAACGTACTCGGTTACTTTCGTAACCTCGGTTCCCTGAGAGAGAGGAACGAGTATTACGTATGGGGAAAACTCCTTTTCTCGAGAATATGAAGCAAAACTTTATTAATAAAGGTATCCATGTAAAGCGTAGTGCCGCTGTACGGCCATAGCCCAGCCGTAGTTCCATGTTTAAGTTTGATTGGGCAATTTGCATTATTTATTTTTTTTTTTTCCTCACTTTATTTATAGGTTTCTCCACATATTACAAAATATTCCAGAACACAGTTGTACAATTGAACATGTGTAAAAAAATAAAAAAACGGGTCATCTCCGAAGTAGGGAGCCAGGGCACACTCAATATAAAGGGAACAATTATTGACCCCAAATAGGAACATAGCCTACAGCCATACCCAATAAAGTACCAAATATGACTGTAATATAAACAATAAAAACTACCCCCCCCAAAATAAATAAATAAATAAATAAATAAATAAATAAATAAATAAATAAATAAATAAATAAATAAATAAATAAATAAATAAATAAATAAATAAATAAATAAACAAACAAATAAATAAATAAATAAATAAATAAATAAAAAGAAATACATAAATAAAAAGAAAAGAAAAAGAAACAACACGTGCCAACCAAAGTAAAGGTTCAAACACATTAATCAATTATAAGTGTTATTACAGGAACGGTGACATCCTATTAGAGAATACAATTACTAACTATTTTCTAGTATGCAAGGAGTATATGTTTCCATATACGCAAGAAGAGAACCCCACATTTTATAAAAGTTCTTGGAAGAGCCCCTTAGTGAATGTCTGATTTTTTCCAATTTAATAAAGTGAAAAAGTCTTTAATCCACATGGAGTGAGTAGGTGGAGCAGGTGATTTCCAATGCAGTAAAATCTGACGTCTGGCCAGGAGGGACACAAAGGCCACAAAATTCGCCTTGTACCCTGAACAGTGAACTGACAAAGGGAGTCTACCAAACAGTGCGGTTATAGCCACAGGTTCAATAGTTGTCTAAACTACATCTGACATTGTCTCAAATATATTGGTCCAATATCCAAATAGGGTTTGGCAGAACCAAAACATATGTGCCAGGGTTGCAGGAGCCTGACAACAACGGTCACAGATAGGATCAATGTCAGAGTACATTGATAGACCATATGTTGCCCACTGGGAAAAAGTCTTGTCCATCATTGATGGTGAGAAAGCAAAGTTTGACGCTATAGGGGCAGACATAGAAAATGTTTTTAATCCATAATACAGCCTAAACTGTCTCCAGATTCGCAATGCAGTTCCCTTTCGAGAGAGGTTCCTCGTATTACGTATGGGGAAAAACTCCTTTTCTCGAGAATATGAAGCAAAACTTTATTAATAAAGGTATCCATGTAAAGCGTAGTACCGCTGTACGGCCATAGCCCAGCGCGAGGAGCGCTCTGATTGGCCGGGCCGCGGCAACTGCAGAAACCTATGGTGAGGCGGCTGAGAGGAACGAACCAATGGGGGGCGTTCCAGAAAGCCTGCCATAAAAGGTGCTTATATTTGCATACAGGAGACTATATAAGACCCTAATTCGCCATAGGTGTCAGATTTTATCTCCTTCAGCGACACCTTCGCTGACCTCCGGAAGAAGCACCGCCGTCGAACAAGCACCAGCGGAACCTGCAGCTGAGGACGACGGATTCCCCCAGTCTCCGCCTTCTCTGCCGTTCCAGCTACGCCTTCGCCGGTCACCTTCACTCAGGAGGAACAGCGCCCCTCTCATGTAGCAGCCTGTTCGGTTTTCTTCGGTGGCCCGTCGCCAGAGGAAGACGAGGACAGCCTCTCCACTGCCGCTTCGGGTAGCGAGTGATCAGTTTCTGTCTCGGAGGCCCCCGCTTCGACGCAGACCGCCACGAGCTCCAAAACCAATGCTGACGCGGAGCTTATCCGCGTGCTCTCTAAGGCCGTGGAAGACCTCGGACTCAAGTGGTCCCAGCCCGAAGAGCCAACGCGCAGCAGACTGGACGAGTGGTACCTAGAAAGCCGCCGCCTCTCTTCTCCTCAGAAGCCCGCGCCTTTCTTCCCTGAGGTACACGACGAGCTTACTAAGTCTTGGAAGTCTCCCTACTCTGCTCGCGCAAGATCCGCCTTTTCCTCAGCGCTCTCTACCGTCGACGGCGCCAAGGAAAAAGGCTACGAGTCTCTTCCCCCCCTCGAAGAGGCTGTCGCCGCGCACCTCTGCCCGCCCTCCTCCAGAGGATGGCAGGCCAGGGCGCAGCACCCTTCCAAGCCCTGCCGCACCATCAATGGTAAATCCCATAGGAATTTTGTATGAAGCATAGCTCTGCTTCACAGACCCACAGAGACAAGGGGGTGGGCCCAATCTACTCAGACAACCAATCACTATCTCAGGATCATGATGATGCTATTAAGCCACGCCCTAGCAACCGTTTAGAGCTCCCTAGCAACTGATCCCTTAGACTTCCATTGAAAGAGATCAAAGGAATATATCTGGATAGGAGTGTCATAGAAACATGGGGGTGGGTTTGATTGACTCAGGGCATCAACGGCCAATCATAAATCACCTTCAACATTTCCTAGCCACTCCCTAGCAACCATTATCAAGCACCCTAACAACCCAAATCCACAGTGTATCCACAACTTTCCTGCGAGTCTTAGTGGGCGTCGCCATGACACTTGATACTTCCGGTTGACGGTATCTCAGTTCCGGTTTAGCACACATAACAGTTATGCAGCGTTCACACCAGACGCGAGTGACGCGATTAAATAGCGCTATTCGCGCGAACATGGACGCGTGAACATTTTGACTCCATTCGCTTCATTCACTACACAACAGCGTCATGGGAGGGGCTTCTGCCAGGCAGCGGCAGTCGTCAGAAGGACGAGCCGAGTTAAGGCTACTCTCGCCGGGGTTGATGAGCGCTGAGTGCTGGGTCTCACACCTCCGAAACCTACTTGCTTCCATAAACCATGCAACATAAACGGACCCGTTTGACGTGTTGTCTAGCACCATACGCACCCATTCAATGCCCAACGAGCTTCAAATAAACTCAAGAATTGTGATGTAGAAGTAATATTTATATTTTAATATTTGTAATTGTTGAAATCATGTCAGACATTGTCAGTAGACTTTTTTTTTTTTAATCAACATGAAAATAGATGCACGAACTGCGACGCGGGATAATATTTGATGGGTGAATGCGGATGCGGGCGACAAGATATTCCCTGCGTCTCAATCGGCTCCCTAGTTCACTAGTCAGGGCACTGATCAGGACATAAGTCAATGGGCTGACTCCCTGATCAGTGCCCTGACAACTGAACTAGGGAGCCGATTGAGACGCACATTGTGTACGAGTCGCAGGAAAATAAAATTATTTTGCGTGACTCCCGCAAAGTGGAAATATCTAACAAAATAAATAACTATAAACAAATAAACCTTTATTTATAATAAAATAAAATCGATTTACAGGCGCATTGACGGAAGGTAACTCTTGCGTGGATCATAGGAACAGGCCTACCACACAGTGGCAAAATATCTGCGCTGCATAACTCGGGTGAATCGCTTAGTGCTACAGATATTAGTAAGATAGTCAGATCCATGCGACCATCTCTGACATGTGATCATTTTGCCTGAAGCGTTGTTGTAAATCTACTCCTGAATCCTGATAATACAACCAAGCGTTTAGCTGATAACAGTACATACTAATGTAAACCGGAAGTTCGATACCGGCGTGTTCTACGTTGCCATAGCGATCATGGGAAAGGTCAGAGTTCGGGAAAGTTGTGGATATCTTCACATCTGAACATCATAGAGACATGGGGGTTGGTTTATATCATTCATACTGGCAAGGGGATTTTGGGGAATCATGGGATGGTGCCAAGCCACTCCATAGCAACCAAACAGAGTACCCTAGCAACTGTTCAGATCTCTGCATCAGAAAATCGTAGAGACATGGGGGTTGGTTTATATCATTCATACTGGCAAGTTGATTTTGGGATATCATTATGGGATGGTGCTAAGCCACTCCATAGCAACCAAACAGAGTACCCTAGCAACCGTTCACATCTCTGCATCAGAAAATCATACAGACATGGGGGTTGGTTTATATCATTCATACTGGCAAGGTGATTTTGGGGTATCATTATGGGATGCTGTCACTCCATAGCAACCACCCAGAATACCCTAGCAACCACATAGCAACATCATAGCAACCACCCAGAACACCATAGCAACTGCCTAGCAACCACCCAGAACACCCTAGCAACCGCCTAGCAACCACCTAGCAACGCCCTAGCAACCACCTAGCAACGCCCTAGCAACCACCCAGAACACCATAGCAACCACCTAGTAACGCCCTAGCAACCACCCAGAACACCCTAGCAACCGCCTAGCAACGCCCTAGCAACCACCCAGAACACCCTAGCAACCGCCTAGCAACCACTAAAAACACCCTAGCAACCACCTAGCAACATGCTAATTGTGTTAGCATCATGCTAATCATGTTGCTAGCAACATGATTAGCATGTTAGCATCATGCTAGCATCTAGCAACATGCTAGCAACATGCTAATCATGTTAGCATCATGCTAGCAACATGCTAATCATGTTAGCATCATGCTAACAACATGCTAATCATGTTAGCATCATGCTAGCAACATGCTTATCATGCTAGCAACATGCTAATCATGTTAACATCATGCTAACAACATGCTAATCATGTTAGCATCATGCTAACAACATGCTAATCATGTTAGCATCATGCTAACATCATGTTGCTTGGCTCTTTGCAGTCACTTGCCATAACCGAGCCCCGAGTTTTGCCACAGCAAGCACCACTCACATTTTCTTCAGGAATTGTACTTTCTTTTTTACGGTCTATGGCAGGGATATTCAAATCTTACCCTGGAGGGCCAATGCGCTGCAGAGTTTAGCTCCAACCCTAATCAAACACACCCACCTGTGATTTTCTAATGATCCTGAAGACATTGATTAGCAAGTTCAGGTGTGCTTGATTAGGGTTGGAGCTAAACTCTGCAGCGCATTGGCCCTCCAGGGTAAGATTTGAATAGCCCTGGTCTATGGTGTGTTCAATATAACGATCGAGTTGCCGCGTGAGTCTCACATTTCAGATTAGGAGTCAGATTACATTTAACGTCATAAATGAGCTGATGAGCTCTCGTGATGAGAGCTGAGGTAATCGCGACCACATTCGCGGCATACATTCACAACGCGTTTTCAGTTCATGCCTTTGGAAGCTTAACTTTCATAGAAATTAATTTGAGAAGTTAAAACACTTACATTGCTCAGCATCCGTTTAAATTAATGCCTGTAGCTGAGCTGTGCTGTAAGTGTGATCTCCCATTCCCCATGCGCGAGTTGAAAACATGCGGAAATGGCTCCCTCTGCTGGCTGTAGTCTTTAGCCTCTGGGCAAACATTCCAAAAAAGACGCAATTATCGTCAATTTGCGTCACAAGAGGAATTTTTCCAGAAATAAAATGCATAAATCTCTGGTCTCAGGGGGATATAAGAGGGGGGAGCACGATCATTTTAAATATACTCCAGGGTTTCTACTGATACAAAGCCATATGCTACTTGCTGAAGTAACCATCACTTTGTAGGACAAATCATGATGTAGGCCAAAACCCGGAAGCAGGCGCATTTTAGCACTTCTGGTTCCACTACCTGGAGGGGGAGAAGGCAGGGAGGACATTATTAGAAGGCAGGACATATTCCGCCATATTTTGTTGCCATTTCTCCCATTCTATAGCCTAGACGTCTTTCTATATCTAGCTATAGTATTTGGCGTAGCCTAAGGCTGTTTCAGAATTTGCATTGATTTTACGTAGTTGTAAGTCTGTGCCGTCTGTGCATGTCCGTGGTGGACTCTGTCCATTCTTTTTAGTATGGTGGATTTTTGTCCACATTATGTCACTATTGTATGGCCAGAAGTAATCGTGCCACACCCTAGGTTTTTGTGAACCCCACCACTGCATTCACCTCAGGTCATCCATAACTACAGACATTTGTATGGACTACGGGGGTTTTCCATAATCTGACATCAGGAATATTATCCTTAATATTATCCATAACCATGTCATACTGATTCCAGAAGATTATGGATTTCATGAATCCTACCCTCTGTGATGTAAATGTTAATTTATAAATATTTTAAATAATTATTCATAAGAGTTTTAAAATAAAAGATGACATAGCAGAACTGAATTGTCAACATGATTTATATTATGCTTTATCTAATGCGTTTTAAATTAAGTATTATCGTTATAATACACATGTAAGCTATCACGTGTCACACTCTTCTATGAACACTAGTCTCAGGTCCCTACTTTTTTATATCAAATTATCAAAATCAAATTCCAGTATACAGGATATACATAAACTAAATAATTACTTGTAGGAAAAAAGGATTATTGTGAATGTTTGTGTTGTTTTTTCCATATTTATCCAGAATTAATATGCGACCAAAAAACATCACAAATGTTTCTCGGAGTGAATGACTCACAAGAAACTTGACGCCATCTAGTGGAGAAACAATGTAACCGCGCCTGAAGGAATCAACGAACGAATATGAACAAATCTTTTCAGTGAGCACGAAGATTCAAAAGATTCGAGTCACTCGAACTCCACCACTATGGCTGAATAGCATACTATTCTTATTTTTATCTATCATGTAAACATAGTAAAACTAGTATCCCGAATACAGCCCATGAGGCTGCAGTAACGTTACACGAATAGCGCCGCCTCAAGACTCAGCTGACGTTACGTAATGTGGGGAAAAGTTAATTTGTAAGTTTTGTGAGCTTGCATTACATTGCTGAAGACAGAATCTGCTGTTTAGGACGACGCGATCTCTTTAGTTGGTAATCAAAAGAAAAGTTTGGTGAGTAAAGCTGCCTTAGCATTTTATAAAATAAAAAACTGACAAAGTATACCTTGAATGCAATGTAAGTCGCAGAGTCTGCCAAAATTATTATGTATTTTTAGCTTGACATTACATGTAATGCACCTATTAGGTTATATAGTTCATGTCCATGTTAATCTTGCCATTGTGTCCATACTGTACAACATTTGTATGGACATTAGACCTAATAATGTCCTTCCCATTGACATATGGCATCATTGGACACAGGTTTGCACTGAAATTGTTCTCAAATAAGATTGCAACAACAAAAAAACATGTAACCCCATGTAAACTTGCATTTGCATTACCATTTTTTTTTTTTTTTGGACATACAATGATATACAGCATTTCATTATTTAAATAGAAAAAAAATGCATTCATGCTTTATGGCACATATTTTTTGCAGATATGAAGGTGTGCATTATAGGAGCGGGGGTCATTGGCCTCTCCACCGCTCAGAGCATCTACCAGCACTTCCACCGCAGGGTGAACCCCTTCACCATAGAGGTGTATGCCGATGTCTTAACTCCACTCACCACCAGCGACGGGGCAGCTGGACTCTGGCAGCCGTATCTACATGACAAGGGGAATTTCCAAGAAACGTGAGGTTCACACTGTGAAAGTGTCTGAATCTTTGTGCATTTGTCTGAGTCATAAATAGTGGCAAATGAATTAGTTTAAGCACATCTTTTTTTTTTTATTCTATCACAGTAAATGGAACAAAGAGACATTTGATTATCTACTAAGTTTCCTCAGCTCTCCGGATTCAGTGAAAATGGGGATTTTCCTCCAGTCTGGCTACAACCTTTGCACTGAACCTATGGCGGTGAGAAACTGATCTTCATTTGCAAGTAGTGTCATTTTTTTAGGATACAGAATGTTATACAATAAACTGCAAGTGTTGATGGATGTATAACATACTGTATTATATTGTCAGGTAATTTATTTCACATTTTGGTCTCTGTCTGTGGGCCTTTAACTATAGTATTATACATTCTTCTACACCTAATTATGTTTTTGCACTATACCAGTCCAGTGCAGGGCGTGATCAAAAAAGCAAAACAGAAAATATAGAAACCTCACTTTATAGCTGAACAAAAGAAGAAGTGGTCAGAATCGAGCTTAAAGGGATAGTTCCCCTATCTGGGCTGCTTTTCACTGCCATTATAAAGCTTGGATCTTTTTTCGTAACTCTGATTGTGTTTGTCAGAAAGAAGAATGTCATGTACACCTAGGACGGTTTGAGGGTGAGTAAATCATAGGGTAAATTTCATTTTTGGGGGAACTATCCCTTTAATTTTCCACTTTAAACTGCTGAGGCCTCTCTCTTTGGCATGGGTTAAAACCAGAATGAAATTAGAGTGAAAATTACTGACCCATAAGAGATAATTGTGAAAATGACTGCTATCTCTGCTCCCCTCAAATAGGACCCGTCATTTAAAGACACTGTGTTGGGCTTTCGCCAGCTGACTAAACGTGAACTAGATATGTTCCCGGGATACAGGTATGCTGTACCTAATCACAAGTTACTGTATTTCTATAATTTGATGCTGCAAAATATTAAATTGGATTTGTGAATGTAGTGTTTTGTATCACCTTTCCATTTTCTCTCAATCCCTTTCAGTTTTGGATGGTTCAACACTGCTCTCATGATTGAAGGAAAGACATACCTGCCCTGGCTTATGGACTGGTTAGAGAGTCCTGTTATCTTATCAGTAACCCAAATTAGAATGGGAACAAAATAAAATATAATTCAAATTCTAATTTATACTTAGAAATAACTACGTTTTTGCATTTTGAAAAATGTAAAACAAATAAACATGTATGAAAAATGAAAAATTAGAAGGTTAGAGTGTACCATATATATAACTGTTATGCATTTATATAGTTATGTAAAATCTGTAGTGGATATGTTACTCATTTACAGTATGACTTTTTTCAGGTCTAACAATGATTAACACAGCCTTTGTCTTTAGCACGTTGGTCATGCTTCTGTGTCCTCCACAGGTTAGGACAAAGAAAAATCAAGTTTTATCAGAGGAAGATTGGTTCATTTCAAGAGGTTTGAGGAATTCCATTGTCATTCTCACACTTAAAAAAAAAATGAAAATCTCTTTAAAGCTACACTGTGTAACTTTTTTAGTTTATTCTTAGCTAAAAACACTTAGCTCTTTCAAAAATATATGTGCTCCCCTTACGCAACAAAAATATATTTCTCAATATATTAGTTGACAATATATTTCATGTGTCTCCATATATTGTGAAATTTACATGGTAATATATCATATGATATATGATATAATAATATATTATATATGCAAGTTATATATTGCAATATATGGGACAATACTGCAATTATTGCCGTTTTCATATATTGAATATACATATTATTATACTATTCAATATATTGCTATGTATATTGAAATATATCCTACAATATATGAAATTATATATTGGATATATATATATATATATATATATATATATATATATATATATATATATATATATATATGTAAATATATATGTAAAATTATATGAGATAATATACCTCAATGTACTGGATAATATAATCAGATTTATATGGGAACATATGTCTTAAATATATTGATTTATAGTATATAATTATCATATATATTGTATACATGGTAAATATGAAATAATCTAATGTACACTGTCTGTCATATATTTTAAAATATAACAGATTAAAATATAATATAGAAATTAGGGTACTCGATTAAAAAAATTAATCTAATTATTTAGAGGCTTTGTAATTAATTAATCGAAATTAATCGCATTTTAATTGCATATAAATATTTGACCTGAGAACAATGAGAAGTAAATGTATTTTTTGTATACCATTGAATTATGACTGAATACATAAGCTTAATCAACAAAATATTGTTTATTTATTTCAGTCCAGCAGGCCAGTGCAATGTTTGCCATTAAGTTTAGCAAAAGCATATTTGTGATATTTGAGGCTCGATGTGCTGCGGTGATACGCAAATTCCTTGTTGTATAGCTTGCTCACAACCGTGCTCTTGACGACGCTTCCATCCTTTCGTTTTTTAAAACAAAATTTCCCATCCACGGGGCCAAGCAAAGCGGTCTCATCAGCTTCTAGCTAGGGGTGTGCACGAATATTCGAATAGTCGAATATTCGATCTGTAATTAACATTCGAAAACTAAAAATACTATTCGAATTTTATTTTGTTAATTGGCTGGCAGTAAATGCAGTTGTAGCAGATATCAAGTGGTACCCTCAGGACAGAAGGACAGCCAAACATGGATGAGATGAAGGACGTGCATTTATTTACTTTAAAGAAAAACTAGGTTGGAGCAAAATTAGAAAACACACACACACTGGAAGGCCTACTGTTTCACTCCGCACTTCCCCCGCTGCATTCAGTCAGACTGAGCGCGAACGCTTAAAGGGGAAGCGGATAACGCATCCTAAGGTGCGCCACTAATTAAGGCCCCACCTACAACAATTGGTAGGAACTCCCGACTGGAACCATTGAAAATTAAACATAAATAACAATGAAAGGGTAACATTAAGTTGTGATGAAGTTAAAACATTTACAAAAATATTTATTTCAACACAAATAAGTTAAGGTAAAATAAAATAATAAAAGTAGGATGACATAAAATAAAAAGTCACAAGCAACTGGCTACACAGTGCATCCATGAGAAATCCCTCTAAATCTCGCAGTTATATCTCAATCCACTGGGTGGCGTTGTGGAGCAGGTTAATAATTTAAGTGCATTTGATCACAATGTCGTCGTCTGCCTCGCAATGTTTGGAATTAACGTTACTTCGATGAAAATTGAAAATGCTGTTTGCACTATGATGAAAATGCACAAAATGGAGTTACTTTTGATGAAATCAATTACTGAAACTGAGTTATAATGATATCACCACCACAAACGAGAATCACATGAAATCCAAACACCAGTGGAATGAGCGATCACTGCTCAGGAGTGCAGGTAAGCTCATCTGTACCCCGAGTGAGAGTGAGAACTTATGATAGCAAAATGATCTCGAGACAAATGCTTCCTTTAAAGTTCTTTGAGGGTTTATGAACAGAAAATACAAAGTTCTTCACTCAGACTTCACTTAACCGATATCTTTGTCTCCGCAACGCCTGTCAGTGGCGCATTTTCTCACCCGAGAATAATATCATAATCCAATAATATTATAGTTTATCCCTACATGAAAATGTGAAACAATACAAAGTAAACACATCAGCCATATCAAACACACGCACACACAGGTCGGTAGGCTATAGCCTATTGACGTTTGTGTGTGTGTGTGTGTGTGTGTGTATACGTCACGCTAACTGACGCGCTCTGCGCTCGTGCTCCTTGAGCTTATAATGCTTTTGTTCTTTAGGCATTTTTTTACACACTGTTTAATGTTTTAAAAACCTTAAGATATAACGTAAGCGTGTTGTGTACATTGCCTAATCATAAGCTTGTTCAGAAATTGTGACGACATGTTTAGAGAAAAAAAGAAAGAAACATCTCTCATTTTCTCAAAATACCTAATTTAAATAAACGAATATTCGAATATTCGATTTTTATGAGCCCAAATATTCGAATACAATATTTTGGGAAGATGCCCATCCCTACTTCTAGCTTCTTCGTTCCATAGCTTCGTTCATGTTCACATGGTTTGTTGTTGTCGTGACTCCGGAGCGCTAGTTGGTGTTCCAGTATAATTGGTCCGTCGAAACTCATTCATTGAAAAACGTTCCGCGGTGCAATAATAAGTGTGGTACTTTTTTTTTTTTTTTTTTTTTTTGCGTAATTAATTAACGCGGTATAGTCACGTAATTAATTAATCTTAATCAACGCGTTAAAGTCCCGGCCTTAATAGAAATATTTTCTAAATATAGAAAATATATTGAATGTCATGCACCATCTGATTTGGGCTATTGTTAATCAACCTCTGTAAAAATATGCAGGAGCTTGCTTAACTATATCAATGTATTTTAATATATGAATCAATATATAGCAATAGGTTGTCCATCCATATATTGCTATATATTTTCAAATATATGAGGAAGTTTCTGATACATTGAAATATATTTTCTAATGTATTGCAATATAAATTCTAGTATATTGCAATATATTTTTGTTTCGTAAGGGTCATTAATGCATATTTGCTTCTTTCAAGTAATAAAGTATTCTTGTAGGTTTATAATATGCCAATTAAAATACATACGGGTGAGGGGTTCGAATGCCCGTCGCCATGTTGCTCCTCCATCTTGAAAGTACATTAGTCAAAGAGGGACATACCCGCAAATTCAAGCTTCGCCTTTCGCATTTTAACACTCGATGGCACCGTGTCGAATGTGAAGAGGGGGATTGCCATGTTAATCTTGGACTAAATCGGCCACCGTAGGAGTTAAAAAGAAATCGGAATTGAGAGGAACCGAAACTAATATTCACTGGATGGTCATATAACTTTTCACCGCTAGATGGGGGAAAATATCACACAGTGTAGCTTTAAAAAAAAAACAAAAAACTTTTATTTAGCAAGGATACATTCAATTTATCAAGAGTGACCGTTTCCACAAATTAAGCAGCAGTGTTTTCAACATTGATAATAATAAGAAATGCAGCAAATCAGCATATTAAAATGATTTCTGAAATATAATATTTTCTGAAATAAATCACATTTTACATTATGAAATACATGAATCACATGAAATAAAGAAAATCCTTCGTCTTAATTAGAATATTGTGTGTCACAGAAGCAGTGAAGTATTATGATAGTTTTCTGATTTCTGACTTGTACAAGATCTAGTGGTACACCATTATTAAAATCACTAAGAAAAGCATCTGGTTAACTGATACTAGTTTTAACAAAATATGGACATGTTAACATTCTGTCTCAATTATACTGTTGCAAGGGTGTTTTAGTCATAGAATGTGTGCATTTGTAATGACCTCAAAGATGTCCTCCAGTTGGCAGATAGTGGTGCTGATGTTATCATCAACTGCTCTGGTGTCCGATCAGGAGACCTACAGCCTGATCCTGAGCTCAAACCAGGCAGAGGGCAGATCATTAAGGTGAAGTTTAGTAGATAAAAGTAAATCAGACTTGGAGTTTTTACATAGAACAGGGTTGATCTTGTGTGTTTTATATCTACAGGTAGATGCTCCCTGGTTAAAGCACTGGATCCTAACTCATGATTCCTCAGCAGGAGTCTATAACTCCCCGTACATAATTCCTGGGTAAGACTCACTGAAATAAAATAAGTTGAAGAAAATAAAATAAAAAATAAATTAAAGCTAAACCACATAACTACACAAGTGACTACATGACTAAAATGTAGTGTTGAAACAATATGTTAAATTGTTCTCTGATATCTACATAGAGGGCATGTGGCTTATTTAAGGGCAAAAATTGTCCAGATACAGTTTTATAGGTCCATTTACAACCCTAGAAATTGTCCCTAGGATGTAATTCTCGTTTTTTTGTCTTATTTGGAATAGTCATGAATATTAACGTTGAGCTCTGCTCTGATTGGCTTATTTCAGCAGCTCACAGCACACAGCAGTTCAGTTGTTTAGCGAAGCGACCTCATGAGTCCTGACCGTCCTGACAGAACATAGACCGACTGAATGACCCTTTAAGCAGAACATCTCAACTAGATATTGCTAAAATACAGCTTACTTGTTAATTGGTGTTTTTAGATCATACATGCTCGCGTGCATATGGTTGCCCAATTGCACGTTTAGGTAAAACACCAAAAAGTCCTCGCTGCAGCCTGTAGCACGATGACGTACTGGATCAGATCCAACACGTACTGGACGCGCATGTGCAGTGGTTTCATTCACAATTCGATGATGTCATATACGCATGCTCAGAAGAGTTTTGTGGACATCATTGAATGCACAGGAGAGTTTGTTGGATAGATAAATACTCAAACCGTTTGCGTAAAAATAATGATTAATAACGTGCTCACGCCATCAGGACACACGTTTTGCATTTTCCCTTGAATGTGTAGGCTACTGGTATTTTAAAGTTCTTTACAGATTGTGTTGCATTGTACCTTGAGGATTAAAATTACAGAGACTCATTTTTCCTCCCACTCAACAGCAAGTATGATTAGAATATATTACAATTTTAACTGTTTTGCATGCATGTACAGTGAAACTAGGATAATTTAAGCATCACATTTATGAAAAGATGAATTATTCCTCAATAATTATTTAATACTATTTATCAGTACTAAAACTATACAGTTTAGAACATCATCTATATACAATAATGATCATACATTAAGACTAGCGCATACGCATTATAAATGAACCCAGAGATCGGTAGGCTATGACATTGCCATAACGATCCAGCATCCAGTACATATGGGATCTGATCCAGCTACGTCATCGTGCTACAGGCTGCAGCGAGGGGTGTCTCTAAAACACTGGATAGTATTTGTGTTCTTTTCACAAAAAAGCTCTGATTGGGGGATTTAAATGACTGAAATCTGGCAACTGCAAGCACGAACGCTCAAATGCTCTTGTTTCCCTCCGTCAAAACCAAAACCAGTGGTTATTGTTTTAGACTACATTTTAGACTCGTCTTTTTTCATCAAGAATATTGCATGTTTATATAACTTTAATCACAATATAGGCAACGCAGTGACTGTGATGTACTCTGAAATACAGGCATGCAAAAACATCATACTTCAGTTCTCAAAATATAAATATATATATTTTTACAAAATGAATGATGTCCATGTACTGAACTCTTATTATTTCACTATGGCAAGGTTATTTACATTTTTAATTCAACATTTCTCCTTTAACAGTGTTGTACATGACTTCAGGTCCTCTGTTTGTTTCTGCAGGAGTCGTTTAGTCACTGTGGGTGGAGTTTTCCAGTTAGGAAACTGGAATCTGCAGAACAGTTCTGAGGACCATAAAGAAATTTGGAAATCTGCCTGCAAGCTTGAGCCTAGTCTACAGGTAGATTCCAGCCATTTTAGCTTTGCTAAATTATTGTTTTCTTGACTGGCATGAGGGGATTGAATCTTCTTTTTTCTCTCTAGCATGCACGGATAGTAGAGGACTGGACTGGTCTCAGGCCGGCACGCAGCAAAGTTAGACTGGAGAGAGAGACCATACGATCTGGACCACAGGCGTTTGAGGTGAGCTCATAGTGATCTTTACACTGAAGATCTGGGCCTGTATTTATCCAGTAGTGTACCGTGGGGTTTCAGTCAGGGCCTTCATTAACGATCAACACACCCCACGCCGTCACCAAAACAACACCAAACACACACACACACACACACACACACACACACACACACACACACAATACAATAATGCACTGTATGCAATACTATTACGAACCTCACTTTCAAAGTGTTCGTTGGGAAAATTACATGCGAGACAAAAAGGGAATTTGACTATTTATTGATGATACCACTGCACTCACGTGTCACCGTTTAGGCAAATGGTGAAATAAATCAAAATCAGCTCACTGGCACAAATACTCTTAATGGTGCCCAAGAATGATTTGAAACAATATATTAAATTGTTCTCTGATATCTACATAAAGGGTATGTGGCTTATTTGAGGGCAAAACTTGTCCAGATACAGTTTTACAGGTCCATTTACAACCCTAGAAATTGTCCCTAGGATGTAATGCTCGGTTTTTGCCTTATTTGGAAGGTTCATGAATATTAATGTTGAGCTCTGCTCTGATTGGTTTATTTCAGCAGCTGACAGCAGTTCATAAAAGCGTCTTGTGAGTCCTTTCCGTCCTGACAGAACACAGACCGACTGAATGACACACTTTAAGCAGAACATCTCAAATGGAGATTGCTAAAATGCAGCTTACTTGTTTATTGGTGTTTTCAGATCATCCGTGCGTGTGCATATGGTTTCCAGATTGGACATGTTTATGTAAAACACTGGATAGCATACATGTTCTTTTCACAGAAAAGCTCTGTTTTGGGGATTTAAATTACTGAAATCTAGCAACCGCACGAACAGTCTTCTTTCCCATCCAAAACCAATGATGACTCGTCTTTTTTCGTCAACAATATTGCATGTTTATGTTAGTCATAATGTAGGCTACGCAGTGACTGTGATGTACTCTGATGTACAAGCATGCAAAAACATCATACTTCAGTTCTCAAAAATATAAATATATATTTTTACAAAATGAATAGCCTTGTCAAATGACTATCGTTTTAACTTATATGGTGGAAAAGGTGACGTTTGCTAGAAGGATCGAGTGAACGATCTGTAAGCAAAGTATCTACAGTTGTATTTTGTATTACAAAATAAAATTAACCTTTGTCAATAGACACACTATTTAGTTTTGTATGGTACTTGGAGTTTCCTATTGTTACTGTACTAGCATCTTGCATTATCTAGACAATGCTGTCAGAAATTAGAAATTTTTTAAACTGTCAATAAGTGGATAAATCGCTACTTACTGCTTGCAGGAATATAGTTGCCACTTTCTTCAGTTTAAGACGCTGAGCGAAGCTTTCTTAAAATAGGCTGAACAAACGAACGATCTTGAATTAAATTGTTGCAGTATCCGTTTTATATTTAATAAACATCAACCATGACTGTTGACTGTTTTAATTTTTTATCTGTGGGAAGGGTAGAAAAGTCCTCCGTCTCCTGCACAGCCTGGAACATGACATGTCAATTCGGCTCAGTCAGTTCCACCTGACAATGAACATGTTTGGACAGATGCAAATGTTGGGGGCGTACATATTAATGGTCCCCAACGCTTGCGTCACGGTTGGGCTTATGTTGAGAAGCGCTTTCTTTTCCGTGGTGTTTTTGATTCACAAGATTTACATAAGAAGTAGAAGGCAATGGTGTTTGAGACTCACAGTATGTGATCTCCATGTACTGAACTCTTATTATTTCACTATGGCAAGGCTAATTCAATTTTTCATTCTAGGGCACCTTTAAACAAACAAAAACACAGACCAACAAGAAAATCACAAGAAACAGAAAAAACACTTGCTTGTTAGCTAATGTCATCTGCAGCGGCCATAGCTCGTTTCACAAAGTTCAAACGGCTGATGACATCAGCGGGGGCTAGCGCACCGACACATCGCAGGGCCTCTGAGCCGTTCTATCACTAAACATCAAAATTTGACTGGCTGATGACCCACGTGAGTCAAAGTTATGGTTCAATGGAAAATAGTAGCTTCAATGGAAGGCTAGCTATTCTTGCGTTTAGATGTTGACATATGGAAAATACAGCTCAGCCTCACAAAAAATAAATACATTCTTTCTGGAAATATAATCAAAAAAAAAAAAAATATATATATATATTTATACATACAGTGCCTTGCGAAAGTATTCGGCCCCCTTGAACTTTTGCCACATTTCAGGCTTCAAACATAATGATATGAAACTGTAATTTTTTGTGAAGAATCAACAACACGTGGGAAACAATCATGAAGTGGAACGAAATTTATTGGATATTTCAAACTTTTTTAACAAATCAAAAACTGAAAAATTGGCCGTGCAAAATTATTCAGCCCCCTTAAGTTAATACTTTGTAGCGCCACCTTTTGCTGCGATTACAGCTGTAAGTCGCACGGGGTATGTCTCAATCAGTTTTGCATATCAAGAGACTGACATTTTTGCCGAACAGCTCGAGCTCAGTGAGGTTGGATGGAGAGCGTTTGTGAACAGCAGTTTTCAGTTCTTTCCACAGATTCTCGATTGGATTCAGGTCTGGACTTTGACTTGGCCATTCTTACCCCTGGATATGTTTATTTTTGAACCATTCCATTGTAGATTTTGCTTTATGTTTTGGATCATTGTCTTGTTGTAAGACAAATCTCCCAGTCTCAGGTCTTTTGCACACTCCATCAGGTTTTCTTCCAGAATGGTCCTGTATTTGGCTCCATCCATCTTCCCATCAATTTTAACCATCTTCCCTGTCTCTGCTGAAAAAAGCAGGCCCAAACCGTGATGCTGCCACCACCATGTTTGACAGTGGGGATGGTGTGTTCAGGGTGATGAGCTGTGTCGCTTTTACGCCAAACATAACGTTTTGCTTTGTTGCCAAAAACTTCAATTTTGGTTTCATCTGACCAGAGCACCTTCTTCCACATGTTTGGTGTGTCCCAGGTGGCTTGTGGCAAACTTTAAACAAAACTTTTTATGGATATCTTTAAGAAATGGCTTTCTTCTTGCCACTCTTCCATAAAGGCCAGATTTGTGCAGTATACGACTGATTGTTGTCCTATGGACAGAGTCTCCCACCTCAGCTGTAGATCTCTGCAGTTCATCCAGAGGGATCATGGGCCTCTTGGCTGCATCTCTGATCAGTCTTCTCCTTGTATGAGCTGAAAGTTTAGAGGGACGGCCAGGTCTTGGTAGATTTGCAGTGGTCTGATACTCCTTCCATTTTAATATTATCGCTTGCACAGTGCTCCTTGGGATGTGTAAAGCTTGGGAAATCTTTTTGTATCCAAATCCGGCTTTAAACTTCTCCACAACAGTATCTCGGACCTGTCTGGTGTGTTCCTTGTTCTTCATGATGCTCTCTGTGCTTTAAACGGACCTCTGAGACTATTACAGTGCAGGTGCATTTATACGGAGACTTGATTACACACAGGTGGATTCTATTGATCATCATTAGTCATTTAGGTCAACACTGGATCATTCAGAGATCCTCACTGAACTTCTGGAGAGAGTTTGCTGCACTGAAAGTAAAGGGGCCGAATAATATTGCACACCCAATTTTTCAGTTTTTGATTTGTTAAAAAAATTTGAAATATCCAATAAATTTCATTCCACTTCATGATTGTGTCCCACTTGTTTTTTATTCTTCACAGAAAATCACAGTTTTATATCTATGTTTGAAGCCTGAAATGTGGCAAAGGGTCGCAAAGTTCAAGGGGGCCAAATACTTTCGCAAGGCACTAATATATATATATATCCGGACAATACCGTTTGATTAACTGCTCGTCGTTAAACATTTCAAAAACGTTCTCCCTCTCCTGAAAGATTTGCGCACGTCTCTGTCTCCTTAGTGCCATCACAAGCCCCATTTGATAACTTGTTTTTATGCTTAAGTTTGAAAGTAAGAGTAAATTTCACAAATTCTCAGACCTTAAGACTAAAATGGGACTTTGAGAAGCTTGATAAATACGGGCCCTGAAGGCATCTTCCAATGAAGAAGGGTCGATTAATACAGAACCCCTAATGGGACATGGTAATAGAAAACAAAAATTAATTGGGAGGAAAAATCATATTGCGATTCTTTTGGTGTTCCCTCAAGAACCATTGCATTCGCTTGCAAAACATTAGCTCACAAATCTGAGCATGGAAATAATATGAATTGGGAGGATAAACTATTTGCATGCTTTTGCAAGTTTCTTGGGGGAACCGAACACAAGAGTTTTACAAGCAAATGCATAGTTTCTCAGGGGAAGTGAATGCCAAAAATGTCTAACCACAGTAAAGTTTCACATTAACACAAATGAAAGACGTGAAAGATTTCACACACCATGCTGTTTTCATTCACCTCAGGTCATCCATAACTACGGACATGGAGGTTTTGGGCTGACCATCCATCGTGGATGTGCTGAAGAAGCTGCTCGGCTCTTTGGACAGATCCTGGAGCAGAAAGGCTTGCTAGCAGACTCTAAATCACACCTGTAATAGATCTGGGCTTCTGGACAGTGTTATCCATCTGTTGTATCCTCGCTAGGCTAATAACCGTTGTCAAATTGAGATGCATAATACATTTGACTACATATATCTGCACTAATCTTCAATAAAGACGCACTATTTCTCTTTTTTGAATCATATTTTATTGTTATCATACATGTACATCCAGTGCAGTGGCAAGAGATCTGTGCACAGAGACACAAAACGCAGCACTAAATCGCAAAAGGCAGGCATAGGAGACAACTCTCTGGACTCACAGGAACAACTGCAGACTTCCCATCATGCCACACACATACCCACTGTACGTTTGAAAAGGCAGAAATACAAATGACAGAATATACCATTGAGAAGTCAAGCTGAAGAAACAAAGACAGTTTGACAGTAATAAAAATATATTTGACCTCTAGATCTTTTCTGATGAAAGCCACTTGCTATTGTTTTATTGTTACTGAGTTGTATCTTAAGATTCAATAACCTTTGATATGCCTGATTATAAGGGAACAGAATTTTGCAGTTGGCAGCAAGTGAAAGGACGAAGAGAGGTGCTCTCTCAAGTGCTGAATTGTAACAAATGAAGACTTTGATGTCAACTAGATACGTAACTGGTGTCAGCGAAAGTCTAACTCTATGAATGGCTAACATTTAACCAGCTTAAATGATGGTAAATGATCCTTTGAAAAAAAACAAGATAACAGAGACCACAAACTGGTGCAATGTCTGATTTATAGCAGCATCCTGTCTCTGCTTCGATAAATAGATAAAAGTTGTCATGGCCTCCCCAATGGAATGCCGGGAGTGGAGTGTAAGGCCCTCTTAAAAAATAAAAAATAAAATAAATCTTTCTACTCGCTCTCATACTAAACCTGTCCCAAACACACATACTCTTGTGCTATCTTTCAACTTCAAGACTTCAGGACTTCTTTCGCTCCTCACCTAAACACCCCCAAATGCTCTTCAAATCCTTTGAATGTATAATGGTTTTCACGAGTTAAACTGCATAATGCAATTTTAGGTCTATTTTCAACCCATTTTGTGTTGTATTCTCTGGGAATGAGGCAAAGGGAGAATATTTTGTGATGGAAATCTATTTACCTTTTCTCCGGTCTGGAGTTTCATAAAGAGAAACCTTGCAACCTTAAGTGGAGGAATGTGTCATTAATGGACTGATTAAATCAAAACCAAGCAGTTCTTAAAACAAATAAATCTGCTATTTCTTTGTGGACACGCATTGTATTTTACAGAAAATATTCCCCACTTCCACCTAAAAACAATTTCTTCTACAAAGTCTTTCCAAACCCTTCTGTGGTGTTCCTTAGTCCTGTGATCCAGAGCTGGAATGTGGAATCCCTCCAGGACTGTGGTCTGAGGCCCGTCCCATCATCTCCTGACCCCATTCTCTGTGACTGGACTCCTGGAGGCCCCGTCCTGTGGTCTCTATGGGCAGTGCACAGGAAGCAATAGCAGCCAGCAAACAGCAGCAACAGTACACTGACAGAGTCAGATACACTGATGATTCCAGCATCACCTTCAGGAAGGAAGCAGAGATGGATACATTGTGTAACCATTTCTTTGGATCACGCATTCACATTGGGGTTAGTGAGATTTTTCAACGAAATCTCATATGCTTGGCAAGTCTGCGTTTATATGATACAGGAAAAACAGTAATACTGTGAAATATTATTACAATTAAAAAAGTAAAATATATTTAAAATGTAATGTATTCCTGTAATGGCAAAGCTGTCATTACTCCAGTCTTCGGGGTCACATGAAACATTTCTTATCATCACAGTTGAAAATGGTTGTGCTGCTTAATATTTTTGGAGAAACAATACTTTCAGGATTCCTCGATGAATAGAAAGTTAAAAAATATAACAGTATCTAATAGTTATAGACAAAAATGTTCCCCACAACAAATTCAGAATAATATTATGTACAACATTAATGAATCATAATATCTTCATTAACATGTACACACATATGCACAGTTAGTGATTGACTGATTGTTTTTTCTTCTCTTTGTTTTAATCTGGTGAGAAACTCTTTGAATTGTGGATGTTCGTAGAGTTCTTTTTTGCGAGCTGGACACCAAATCATGTTGCTAATATGAGCAACACAGAGAAGAAAAGAAAAGAAAAGAAAAGAAAAGAAAAGAATTGTCTATAGGAAATGTATTGTCTATAGGTCTATAGGTAAGTTTATTGTCTATAGGAAATGCATTTATTCTGTCTTTGTATGTCATTTATCACTTTCTAGTCAGTGTGTCCACACCTGTGCCACAAATGGTGTGATGAGAGCTCCAACTCGGGCCATCCCACTACTGGTGCCCAATCCCAGTGCCCTCGTCGCTGTGGGATACACCTGCAAAAGACAACAAAAGAAAGATAACCATGATCTTCTCATTGAACACTGAACTATTACTTAACCACTGAGTGAATAGATTTACATGACCTATATGAATCTATTATTTCACTTAAAGGGTTAGTTAACCCGAAAATGAAAATTCTGTCATCAATTACATACCCTCATGTTGTCTGACAACCATAAGACCTCCGTTCATCTTCGGAACACAAATGAAGATATTTTCGTTGAAATCCGATAGCTCAAAGGCCTTCATTGACACCAATGACGTTCAATGTACAATCATTTTAAGAAGCAAAAAGAATAGTTTTTGTGCGCAAAAAAAAAAAAAACGACTTTATAGTGATGGGCCAATTTCAAAACAAAGATTCGAACCGTTATGAATGAGTGTATCGATTCATGAATCAGATCGCCACAGTCATGTGACTTCAGCAGTTTGGCAGTTTGACACGCAATCCGAATCATGAATCAATACGCTGATTCATAACTGTTTGAAGCTTTGTTTTAAAATCGGCCCTTCACATAAGTCGTTATTTAGTTTTTTTGAGCACAAAAACTATTAATGTCGCTTCATAAAATTATTTTAGAGACACTGTAGTGAGATGGGCTTAACAACGTCTTTAGTGCCTTTTATGGGTCTTGAGAGAGGAAATGACAATGTCAATGAAGGCCTGTCTGAGCCATCGGATTTCAACAAAAATATCTTCATTTGTGTTCTGAAGATGAACGGAGGTCTTACGGGTGATGAACGACATTAGAGTAAGCAATTAATGACTGAATTATAATTTTTTGGGTGAACTAACCCTTTAAGTTTCTTCAGCATTCTTCAGATAATATACACTCGAGTAACTATGTAACTACGCAAAAAAATGACCTCAATGACAGTAATGTCAAAGTCAGCACAGAGTGTGTAATATTGAACCCTCTAATCATCTATCTGGACATGAACTCCAGTATAGTTAATGAAAAAACGTAGGATGTGTGATGGGAAAATTATAATCACTGATGAAAAATATTGATTATTTAGAGTGTGCTTGTATTCATACATGAGCTAATATGTGTCTCTGCCATTCAGGACACTTCTGTGCGATGTTTAACACTCTTACCATGTGTGGAAAACTACTGAGAGGGATTGTTTTGGCAAAGGGGGTATAAGAGATTGTGACTTCTGTTATGTCTTCGGTTCACACTCGATGCAGACCCTGATGGTTTAATTTTTTTGCCCCTACAGATGACAAAGTGGCATGTTGTATTTCAGGTGAGTTGTTGCAAGGACTGCCAAGTGGTGGGAGTGAGCCAGAAATTGGACATTTCCCAAGGTCAAAATCCTTCTCAAACGCAGCTGTTGCCTTGAGAGAAACATTCAACACCACATTGACAGTCGACAGGCTTTACTCTCCTAAGAATTTATCTGCCAAGAGTGTCAAATTTTTGCTGTGTTTCTATTGCTATCTTTTATTTACACGCCAAAGAAGGATAGAACTTGTCTTTGAGCCTCAGTTCTTCCAAGAAATATAAATTATATATAAACTGATATTAATGGAAAGAGTTCTCACCTCAGGGGTGTACACATATGCAGCCTGGAAACCTCCAGCAATGAAGGCCCTCGCAATGAAAATAAATACTGTCAAAGAAGTCCTGCAGTAAAGGGAATATAGTTAGGCTATATGTCATAATTTATCTTCAGATATGTCACATTACAAAGAAATACTAGTTTGATTTTTCCATGACATGTAGATGTATGTTCACATTTGAGATTAACACAGGCTTGAGAGCTCTAGATAAATGTCCGTAATGGATGTGCTTTCTGACCTTCCCACACAGCCGTAGAGCGGCACAATGCAGAGGGAGAAGACAAAGAAACACAGTGCCATAGTCTTCCTCCTTCCTAGACGATCAATTGCCCACAAGGTCACCAGCAGGCCTGTGATACATCAATCAATATGTTCATCACACTTTCTTTTTGCCATATGTTATGTAAAAATTAGATGTTAATGGTGTTATAATTCAATGTTCTACCTGGAAACTCAGAAAGTGTGGTCCATAGAAGGTCTTTGTAATCATCTGAATTCAGATATTTACACTCCAAACTACACCCTGGTTCCCTTTTTCTGCCCTTCCCCCCTAGGCAGTGACACACAACCAATATATGCGTACAGAATACATTGGTTGTATTTGGTTAGTATTCTACCACACTATAATTCGAAATGTATTAAACATACTGATTTACATACTATTTAAAAAAACAAAACATTAAGCAGCATAGAGTATACACCAATCAGGCATAACTTTTTGACCACCTTTCTAATATTGTGTTGGTCTCCCTTTTACTGCCAAAACAGCCCTGACTCCACTAGACTCCACTAAACCCCTGAAGGTGTACTGTGGTATCTGGCACCAAGAAGTTAGCAGCAGATGCTTTAAGTCCTGTAACTTGCCCAAAGCATCACACTGCCTCTGCCAGCTTGCCTTCTTCCCATAGTGCATCCTGGTGCCATGTGTTTCCCAGGTAAATGACGCACGCGCATCCGGCCATCCACATGATTTAAATGAAAACAGGGGTGGACAGGGTTCAGCATTGGCACCCTGACTGGTCTGCGGCTATGCAGCCCCATACGCAACAAACTGCGATGCACTGTGTACTCTGACACCTTTTTATCAGAACCAGCATTAACTGGAGCAATATAAGCTACAGTAGCTCGTCTGTTCGGACCACATCGGCCAGCCTTCGCTGCCCACCTGCATGAATGAGCACGTGACCCTGTCGCTGGTTCACCTCTGTTCCTTCCTTTGACCAATTTTGAAAGATATTGACCACTGCGGACACCCCACAAAAGCTGCAGTTTTGGAGATGCTCTGACCTAGTTGTCTATCCTTACGCTTGCCTGTTTTTCCTGCTTCTAACACATCGACATTGAGGACAAAATGTTTACTTGCTGCCTAAATCATCCCACCCACTAACATGTGCCGTGATGAAGAGATAATCAGTGTTATTCACTGTGATAATGTTATGTTTGATCGGTGTATACTGCACAGTATATATATGGTATTCTATTCCATAGCCTTTACATTTTTATTGTGCTGTTTTTAAACACACAATAGCTGTCACTCACCACCACAGGCGCCTCCCTCCTGAAAAAGCTCGGTGGTCAGCAAAACCACACCATAATATGAGAATGCGTTCGAGAACCTACAACAGAAAGTGTACAACAAAGCAGAATATGAAGTAGCAAAAAAAAAACATTGTGAAATATTTGAGTGAAATTGTGAAACAAAAACACAAGATCTGATCAATCTCAAGGGACAAAAAGTCCTTTTGAGGATTAGTGGACATTGCATTCATGGTTTAATGACTGTTTACACTGTAAATGATAGGACTCCTTTACCATATGAACCAGAGCAGAACAGTGGTCCAGCGCAAGGGTGGAGAGAAAAGATCACTAAGTTTTCCCCTGTCCTCCTTAAACACAGAAAACCACAATTATACTCAAAATAAGGAGAGATAAAAAATACAGTGTTCATCATTTTTCTTCAGGATTCTTTAAATAATAGATAGTTGTAAAAGTGTAATAGTATTAATAACAGTATCTACCGTAAAAGTTCTATATAGACAAAAACATGAACTTACATGTGTGGTTTCTAGTTTTTCCAATAAATTTAGAATAATTTTATGTACAAGCATGTTAATGAATCATAATTTATCCATGAAAACATTTACACACATATGCACAGTTGTTAAGTTTTTGTCATATATCTGGTCATATTTCATAAACTCTTTGCATTATTGTAGTTAGTAGAGTTAGTTTTTGCGAGCTGGACTGAAGGTTTCCCACATGAGCAGCACAACTCAACATTTCAGACCGCCACAGATTTGATAGAATTGTATTATAGGAAGTGTTTAACTCTTTTCCAGTAAAGAAAGCCATAAATCATATGCATAATGTAATATCCTAATATAGAAGTATATTTAACTAGGACATTACCTGTCTGGCCACTATGAGTTTTCCCAGCGGCATAGGGACATTATTCTCTGTAGCAATGCGTTTGAGTGTGTTCAAAGCCTTCTCCTGGTTTCCTGTCAGCACGTCGTAACGAGCGCTTTCTGGCAGCCACTGTTGATGTGCATTTTACATTTTGCTCACTATATTGTTTCAGACAATATATTGCTCACACCACAAAAAAACTATTCATATCTAGCTCTAAGTGAGAGAACAAATGGATATTTGACAGCTGCATACTTACAAAGCAAAAAAAAGCAAAAATGAAGAGTGGAATAGTGGAGAGGGCCAGCAGCCAGCGCCAGCCCAAAGTTGGCATCACCAAAATAGCCAGCAGCACTTCAAATACTGTACCCAATGCCCAGAATATCTACAGCAGATCAGAGATAAATCCATAAGCTCTCCTGGTTATGATGACTTCATGTTTTGTTTCAACTCATAACTGAAACGCTTTAATTAAGGCTATGGTATCTGTGTCTAAACAATAGAATAGTATAGAATAGAATAGAATAGAATAGAATAGAATAGAATAGAATAGAATAGAATAGAATAGAATAGAATAGAATAGAATAGAATAGAATAGAATAGAATAGAATAGAATAGAATAGAATAGAATAGAATATTACCTCTATCAACAGAATGCAAGTGGCTCTGGACCGCATGGGAAGAAACTCGGCATACAATGTTACTCTTAGAGGAGAGACCAAATGTTTCTGTCAGTCTCTGAATATTTAATGATGTTGTAAGATGAAAGTGGCACATTCTGATTAATCACAGAAATAATAATACAAAAATAATACTGGAGAACCTATAAGATTCAACGTTAGGTTAACATTTGGCAAATCTCCTTACCATAATTCACTGAATGTTTGTACACAACCATTCAAAAGTGTGATGGGATGTAGATAGAAATGAATATTTTTATTTAGCAAGGATGCATTAAATAAATCCAGTTAAAGGACAACTCCGGTTAGAAATGACCCTAGGGGTAATTAACAGATGGTTACCGAGTAGATTGTTCTCTGGGATGCGTTTTCATGAAAAACGAATGTAAAGAGTTTTATCTCTTAAAACAGATTAGCTTATAGCGCTTGTCTATGGGGCACAGGGTAGACACAGGGTAGTAAAATTAAATCACTTAATACCACTAACAAGGCTCAAAATAGCCTCACAATAACACGGTAGCATAATGAGGGTCCCTACACGCAAACCGAAGCATCGAAAACATTGTAAGTGTACAAACAGTTTAATAAGAAGATACTTTATAAGCACAGTGCATCACGCGTTCACGGACAGGCACCATCTTGGAAAACAGCCTCGACGAATCAATCCACGAGTGCTGTTCTAAGTGAGCTGGTCGATAGGAATTAAGTTTGTGAAATGTAATAACATGGACATTTTTATTTTTATTTATTTATTTTCTCTGTTGCGTTCAGTGTTTTCTTCCGGAAACAATGGACCATATGATATACCAAGTCACAGTTCATCACTTAGAACAGCACTCGTGGCTCGACGAGTCGAGACGTTTTCCAAGATGGCGCCTGTCTGTAAACGCGTAATGCACTGTGTTTATAAAGTATCTTCTTATTAAACTGTTTGTACACCTACAACGTTCTCAATGCTTCGGTTTGCATGTAGGGACCCTCATTATGCTACTGTGTTAGTGTGAGGCTATTTGTTTTGCCATGTTAGTGGTATTAACTAGCTATTTAATTTCACTACCCTGTGCCCCATAGACTAGTGTTATAAGCTAATCTGTTTTTAAAGATAAAACTCTTTACATTCGATTTCCATGAAAACGCATCTCAGAGAACGATCTAGTCTGTAACCATTCGTTAATTACACCTAGGTTCATTTCTCACCGGAGTTGTCCTTTAAAGTAAAGACTTTGACCTATTTTTAAGAAAATGGCCCTTTCTATTCAACAAAAAAAGAATAAAAAAATAAAAAAAGTATCATGGTTTCCACAGAAATATTAAGTTTTCGAGACCGATAATCATAAGACATGTTTGAGCATCAAATCAACGTATTAGAATTATTTTTATGAAAATTCTAATTCAACTTTGCCATCACATGATTAAGTTTTAAAATATATGTAAATAGAAAACAGTTATTTTAAATTGTAATATTTCACAATATCACTGTTTTTACTGCTTTTTTCTTTGAATAAATGCAGCACTGGTGACCATAAAATGCTTTCAAAAACATCCTGACCCCAAACTTTTGAACGGTTGT
Source organism: Pseudorasbora parva (assembly GCF_024679245.1). Taxonomy (NCBI): domain Eukaryota; kingdom Metazoa; phylum Chordata; class Actinopteri; order Cypriniformes; family Gobionidae; genus Pseudorasbora; species Pseudorasbora parva. Next base: position 48,108,075 of record NC_090174.1, read on the forward strand.
GTATTCATTTAGTTTTGTGTCACACTTACGATTGTGGAGCCCCTCCAATACCGAAGCCCACCAGAGCTCTGAGGAACAGGATCCATCCGTATATAGGTGCAAATGCACTGAGGAGGCCATAGAACAGGGTCCACAATACACTCATCTTCAGACCCTACCACAACACACACAGCTATAATCATTCTTCGGTGGTGCACAGTGAGATAACAACATTTGTCCAGCTATATCGTTGCACATACTGCTCTTAATTCATGAACATACTCACTGTTTTTCTCCCATATTTATCAGATATGTTCCCCCATAATGAGGAACTGATCATCATTCCAATAAATACAACCTGTTTCAGGGAAGGGGCGAAATACATTGTTATTCACAACAATGTGGCTAATCAGGCACACACATTCATGAGCAGCAGATGCACAGCTTAACAGTACAAGAAAACCAATCCTACTGCCAAACATATCCAAAAAACATGAGAGGAGTCATTATTGACTAGTGTAGTTGAATAGTGTACAGTACCGAAGTTAGCAGTGCCACCTGCCAGCTGGGCAGTGCCCACTCACAGTGCAGTTGAGGGGCCAATATACTGAGAATCATCATCTCCATGGCGTCGGCCATCTGCACACAAATAAAATCATCTGCACTATGGAAACAAACATAGCAACTACTAATTATGACTACACAATTGGTGGATTTTTGTTTTAAGCATTATTTCAACTTATTTCAATAATCGCTTTTAACAGTCAGAGAGTTGCAAAAATTCAAACGCACCAAAATAGCTCTTTAGCCCCGCCTACTTCCATGAAGCACTGCAAATGACCTACCTAATCGAGGCAATCTTCCTATGCTCTCGGAATACTTAAATATTTGACTACTATAGTATTTTTTTCCTACTTGTTTGCTCTATCTGCTTGGTTACAAACATTCTTCAAAATATCTTCTTTTGTGTTCAGCAGATGTAAGAAATTCATACAGGTTTGGAACAACTTGAGGGTGAGTAATTGATTTTAAATTGAATTTAAATTTTTGGGTGAACTATCCCTTTAAGTACCGTCAATACTTCTTAGCTTCAAATAAAAGTTTGTAATGTTATGATTCACCTCATAGCTGAAGCTTTAAGATGTTTTTTTTTTAAATACCTAAGGGAGAAACCAGCGCCTCTGAAAAATTGGGTTGGCACTGTTTCACTCTATTTTACAGTGTTGTGAGTGTACAGCAATTATTCCCATTCTTATGTTTTGAGTATTGTTACCCATGAAAGTCCAGTCAGGATGGACAGTTTCCACTGGAATGTCCCGAAGCCAATGGCTTCCACTGCATCCTCAACCATGAAGGTATCTGTTGAAAGAGTAACACATGGAGAGTAGCCTAGCCTTAAACATGTTCAGTAACCTGTCTGATCATGTAAATTTAGCTAGGCCTATCCTTTATAGGACGCATTTAACATGCTCACATTTATATATTATTATAGTATTTGTTAATATTTAGATTTAGCTTTTATTTTAGTATATAAAATTCTCATTTAGTTTTGGCTGATCATACCATCAGTGGGGTTGGCAAATTCCCGAGGCACCGGAGCACCATCGGCCAAGGAAACGGACTCCATATCTGTCCGTCCTCCGTCCAACTGCAAAGCCTCTTCCCTACTGCCACACTCATCCTCTGAGCGAGTGCTTTCACCTGTACGCCGAAATTTCACCACTCTGTCAGAAACACAAACAGGCAAGCAGAAAATCAGGTAATTCAGATTGACACATTTTTGTAGTATTGCATACTGCTCTGAACCACTGACTAAAAAAACCTGAAAGGGGAGAATTCAGAATGAAATATCCGTTTTATTATTTGCAGTGGATATTTTCTAAGAATTGAAGAAAGACAACATAATAATGCATGACAGCTAAATGCAGCAGCATAGGCATCATGCCCATACACAGCCCATACACATCATGCAGCCAATATATGCATGCTGTTTATTGTTTATACTCTATATTTCTTTGTGCCCTGACAAAATTTAACAATTCACAAGATTGCTTTCCATGCAAAATGCTGAACAGTAGGCTAGATTATTGTAATGCTCTACTAGGTGGTTGCCCTGATGGCTTAATAAACAAACTCCAGCTGGTCCAAAACGGAGCAGCTCGAGTTCTTACTAGAACCAGGAAGTATGACCACATTAGTCTGGTTTTGTCAACACTGCACTGTAAACATAAACATTGTATACATTTTAAAATCTTGCTAATTACTTACAAAGCTCTAAATGGTTTAGCTCCCCAGTACTTCAGCGAGCTCTTAGCACATTACATCTAATGTGGTCTCAAAAATCTGGCCAGTTGATAATACCTAGAATATTAAAATCAACTGCAGGCGGTCGATCCTTTTCCTATTTAGCAACTAAACTCTGAAACAGTTTTCCTAGCATTGTTTTGGAAGTAGACACACTCTGTTAGTTTAAATCTAGATTTAAAACACACCTCTTTACTATGGCATACACACAGAACATTATCAATTTATATTATTCTGATCAGTTAAACTATTGTTTTTCGGCTGCATTAATTAGGTCAGCCGGAACTGAGAACACGTCCGATTACACCTAATGTACTCGTTACATTATAAACACCAACCGGGCTGTATCCAGATCAGATGGTGGACCTGTGCAAGACATGACCAACTGAAGTGTTTGCAGAGAACGTGTCAACTAGACTCTCCTCTTTAAAGGCCTCATCGACACGGCATCCTCAATAAACCCATCCCCGGCGTGATGACTGATATTCAATCAGATGGAACTGGACAAATATTCGGATTATTACGATCTAATATGATCTGTAATGTTGCCAGAATCATAATCATACACTCTTTGTTCGTCGGCCAGAGGAGAACTGGCAACCCGACTGAGCCTGGTTTCTCTCAAGGCTTTCCCCCCCCATTCTGTCATCTGATGGAGTTTTGGTTCCTTGCCACCGTCACCTCTGTTGCCTTTTGGCTTGCTTCGTTGGGGACACTAAATATTCAACTATATTTCTGTTCTGCCCACATTGATATTATGATAGTTGAACTGAGCTGGATCACTGTTTTCTCCAGTCGAATCAAATTCTGTTGCATTATTTTCCTGTTAAACAATGTGAAACAATCACCATTGTAAAAATCGATATATAAATAAAGGTGACTTGACTTGACAGTTGTAATAAGGAAGTTCAAAATAATTAATTTAACAGAACAAACATCTGCATATGGAATACAGCTGCATGCATGACAGAATGATGCACGCTATAAGTGCGGCTGTTGTCAAGGAGCTTCCTGTTTGTGCATTCCCTCTCCTGGCGTTCTAGAAAGAAAACACAAGCAAAAGCCAGCATAATGTGCGAAGAGACAGTGGAGTGATGTTTGAAACTGTGACTCACAACCGTCAGCCTTTATAGGGCAACTGGATGACAAGCATTTTCTCACTGAATGAAAACTGCTGTTTAAAGACAACAATAACAGATGCTCTAGTGGTAGACAGGGGGATTTTACTTTACAAATATCTTCGCAGTTATGAAGACAAATTGGATCAGGGAGCAGTAAATAAGAGCAGCACACAGATATCCCATGGTTTGATTACAGTAATTGCAGTGCTCACCGCGACACTATGAGCAATAAAGCCTTCATGAGCAGACAGGCAATGTAATTAAACAAGACGACCTCTCCGCGCTCAGCAGAGACAAATAGTATTTCAAACGCATTCAAAAAAAACAAAACAAAAAACAGGATGATATAAATCATCAATGACAGGACCGACCTGAGCACTATTACTGACTGCAAGCATAAAGAAAATGCCAAGAATGAAGGATGCTAGTGACGATTTCCATAAAGCATGGAAAAAACCCCAAAGCCTAGCTGAAACAAGCTCTAGATCAACAATTAAGAGCGCTGCCATCGTGATTTCTGCACACCATTAGATGGGGACTGGGCCTACTGCCAAGCATACGCAGGCAAATAATTCAAAACTCATATGAATCAGTGGACAACCTTTACTGCAACACAGATGAATGAAATAATGTATCAGGGAATTATATAGAGTTATACTATGTTCTAATATCCACCTAAAGCACTTTACAATCATATCAGGGGGTCTCTCCTCAACCACCACCAGTGTGCAGCTCCACACGGATGATGCGACAGGGGCCACAAAACAACGGTGCCAGTGCGCTCACCACACGCCAGCTATAGGTAAGAGGACAGAGCCATAGAGCCAATTCAAAGGATTATTGATAAGCCAATGGAGGGAATTTGGACAGGACACTAGGGTTACACCCCTACTCTTTACGAGAAGTGGCATGGGATTTTTAATTAACAAAGAGAGTCAGGTCGTCAGTTTAATGTCTTATCCGAAGGATGATAATAACTAGGTTGAATACCAATGACAACATGACAAATTTATTTTTATTTTTTAAGATGCCACCGATGCATTGGGTGATCATCAAGACCAACATGTGTTGCTTTTCAGGATTGACCTCATTCTATATTTACATTCTATATATGTGTTGTTGTTTTTTTCGTTGCTTTGTCGAAATGGTTTGAAACTCTGTGACTTTTGTAGTAGTTAGTATGTGACCACACACAAAAAAAATCATGGACTTGATTTTAAAAAAAGTCACACTGTTTGCGGTGAGAGATTACCGCCAAAGAAAATGAATGGGAAATATGAAAAAAGAGAGCAATTTTTGGCGGGTAATATCTACAAATCAGTAACTAGTCCCATGTAACTAGATCACGTTATTTAATTACAAAACAAATGTAACTATAATCAGTTACAGTTACTTATGAAAATGTCAATGATTACAAAGGGGGTTACATCTGAATATGTTCTGTAAAAAGCTATGGTATGTTTAACAATATTAAAAGGTTAATTCACCCAAAAATGAAAATGATCCCATGATTTACTCACCCTCAAGTCATCCTAGGTGTAAATTACATTCTTCTTTCAGACGAATAAAATCAGAGTTATATTAAAAATGTCCTGGTGTAACAGAGGCCAGCTAGTAGTCACTGTGCAAGTAAACCTCACTCCTCTGACCTCAAGAGATGCTCTAGCGACTGACCCTCGAGTTTGCATCCTTTAGCCTCCTTGTTAGAGCATCCGACTCTCATGCCGGTGGAGCCAGTTTCGAGTGCCGCTTGGAGTGGGCGGTTCGAATATGAGGGATTACCATAGAGTATTGGTGCCGTGACCCGGATGGGTGTGAGGTTTAGGGGGGTGAGTGTAACGGAGGCTAGCTAGTAGTTGCTATGCAAGTAAACCTCACTCCTCTAACCTCAAGAGACACTCTAGCGACTAACGCTAGAGGTTGCTTTCGCCTCCTTGTTCAATCATCCGACTCTCATGCATGCCGGGTCCGAGTCCCACTTGGAGCGGGCGGTTGGAACAGGAGGGGTTACACTGGCTCTTCCAATCTTTATAATGGCACTGCCTGTTGCTCTGTTGAAGTCCATTAAAAGTGCATCTATATCCATTAAAAACTGCTGCACACGGCTCCAGAGGGTTAATAAAGGCCTTAGTGAATGTATGCTTTTGTGTAAGAAAAACATCCATATTTAAATGACGACTTCTGACGAGCACGAGCGTAAGTGGTGTGGTGTGGTGTGGTGTGCGATGTCGTCAGACGTAGCGCAATCATTTTGAACTGCGAGAAAGGATATATGATGGATATTGATGCACTTTTTGAATGGACTTCAAAAACAGAGAGACAGTCACTGCCATATAAAGCTTGGAAGAGCCCGGATATTTTTAATATAACTGATTGTATTCGTCTGAAAGAAGAATGTAATTTACACCTAGAATGACTTCAGGGTGAGAAAATCATGGCATAATTAAAAATTTGGGGTGAACGAAATCTTAAATTTGTTGCTTTGCCTGTTTTTGATGTGCATGATGCTTCCTGCCATTTAAAGGCCATTTAGTAAAGTGATGCTATTCTAAAGCTTTTCTATTCTCATTTAAATTTCCTGCACACCACGTCTGCTAATTACATCAATCTAGCCTGACAAGCCAGACCCACATCAAGATGTTTGGTCAGGAAACTCACCATTGACAGGGCTCAATCCGAGGGGCGGGATAAACGGTTGTCTTTCAAACTCCCTCTGCACGCGATAGGATAGCGCTACAACCAACCAGAGCAACGAAGGTGAAACAGAGCTTGTTGATAGATTAAACATTCGCCGTATCCGGTCTGCTAAACTCCGAACACATCTTTCCTTTTTAAGAATGACTTCAGTGCCGCTCTTTGTTCTTTTCTCAGAGAAAAGCTTAACTCCAACTCTTCCAGAGTCGCGGTCAGAGCTGATTCGAAAGACCGCCGTTCGCCAGTTTCTGTGTTTACTAGAAGCACGCAAACGCAACTCGGCCGTCGTCATTATGGCCCCGCCCACCGACTCTATACCCGATGTGATTGGCCCGTCCAGATTGTAAGGAATAGGGTGGGTATTGAGAAGGGTATTGAGAGGGCAGATTAAATCTGCTGTCGCTAGGGTGCGTCTAGATTTCTAGGCTAACATCAGTCCACATTGCCGCTGAAAGCTTTAGGCTACAACCTTTCTGACAGTTGCCACCGTGACAAGTGATAAAAATGTGTTCCAGTTCTGGAAAATAAAATGGTAATACAAAAGTAATGTAAAAATTTGATTCAGTTACATCAATAAAGTAATTTAAATAGTTACATTACTTATTACATTTTAAATAAGGTAACTTGTAATTTGTAACCTATTACATTTCAAAAGTAACCTTCCCAACACTGGCCATGATGCAGAAAAATACACACAGATGGGTGACACTAAAATATCAGTGCACACTCCACAATCCACTCACACCACCCTCAAACATATATGAACTGGTGTGACTATAACACAAAGTGGGTTTTGACAAAGGCAGGAAATATAATCCATAATTCAGCCACAATACTGTAAAAATGAACAGCAAAGAAGGGGTTACATTTACACAACAGAACAGTACACAGCAGACAACCTACATGAACACACACACACTTACACACACAACACACTATTATACACACACACAAATGAACTGGTGCGGCTGTAACATTACAATATGATTACATTATTGATCAAGCTCTGACAAAGAATTATTTTCCAATTTGTTAAATTGTTATTGTATTTTGATTTTATATTTAACAAAATGTCTTTCTCTGTGTTCAGGTTTGACTGTAGTAAAAATATTGGAAAAAACTGACACTTCAAATCAACATTTCAAACAAAAAATATCTAAGCCTTGACATAAAGTGTTATATCCAAATCAACAAACTAATAGAATTACATTTTTGTGTCTAAAAAAATTACTAAAATTTACAAGCCTCTTTATATAAGTAGAGCTACAGGAATCTAGTGGTTATACATGGCATTGCAGATGTTTTTCTTTTCTCACTCCCTCCAGATGACACTAATCTGCCTTCAAAAAATGGGATTTGGGATAACAGTGATGTCTCTATTTTAACATCAAATACAGCTTTTTATTGAAAAATAAAATAAAAATGTATTTTTTCATTGGGAAAATATATATAATATTTGCATAAATATTAATTAGCAACAAAAAAAGTCTCAAAATACAAAATTAAAAAAAATCTATATTATTGAACAAAAATATATACATTGATTTTACCGAGAATAAAAAGGTACATTACAGTTTGTCAGAACAATAACAAAGGATTAACAGACAAATCCAAAAACAAACAACATTACATTACAGTTAAATTATATATATATATATATATATATATATATATATATATATATATATATATATATATATATATAATTAAATAAATAACATAATATAATATAATATTAAATAAATAAAGTATATTTTATAACAGCTTTTTATTGTGAAATAAACAATAATGTTTTTCTTCAGTGTACTTAACCTTGGGTTAACATGTTTTTTTAAACCCTGGCACATTTGTAAAGGGCTTAGTGCTGTATTTAACCCTGGGTTAAGAAGCCCTGCCCCAGAAATAATTTAAAATGTGAACAATCTGAAAAGTCACAGAAAGGCAGAAATTGTGATCTGTGAGCAGAATGAGCGTCTATATGAACAACAACACAATTATACACAAATCACTAGGCTATTATTATTCAATGCAAGGTGTCATGCCTCCCAAACGTGCGTATCCATATTCTACATCAAACATCATTATGTAAGCATTGATTTATTTTATTTTTAAGTTGCATAAATATCAATGTCACGTTGTTTACGGCACACTCTAGTCGCTACAAATCACTAAAAGGACTTAAATGAACGGTGTTTGCATGATGGTTGAGGTCGCGTGCGGATGAAAGAAAAAGGATGAAAAGAACACTCACGGGAGCTGCCTTAACTGAAACAAATCATCGTCCATTATCGGTCTGTTCGTCGGGCTGCCGGAGTCTTTGTCTCATTGCCGTTACATTGCTGTCGAGTCGAGGCTGATTTCAGCACCACAGGCGTGAGGACAGTGAAGAGCTCAGAGTGGGGCGGCGTTGTGCGTGTGCGGAGCTGCCATGTTTTCTGCGCCTGTCGTGTCGCCGGTGGCGTCGCTCGCTCGTGCTGGATCTCTGCATAGGCTGGAACGCCCGTGTCATACCAAAGCACCAGGAGCGAACCGTGAATATGTTCTGGAAATGATGAATCACGACAATACACTCTTCCATCCATGAATTTCATTGATATTTTTCTCCATTCACTTTTTTTATTATTTGTATTTTTACAGGACTATATTATTTATCTATAAAAATAATTATGTTGTCAATATTCAATTAAACAAACATTTCTGTTACTGTTAATGAATTACATTGCACCATTTAAAACATTTACGTTTTTGGATTTATTTTACTGTGCCTTTTACAAGGTCAGACATTGTTTGAAAGCTAAATGATAATTCTTCACATCTAAGGCTCTTCAGCTTTCCATAATTAGTTGTACAAAATTAAGGTAACAGATTTTATTCTTGAAGAATTACAGACAAATTAGTAACACTTACAATTATGTTTCACTGGTTAGCCTAACATTCGTTAACTATTAGGCTATGTATTAACATAGGCTAATAAAGAACTGCACTTCTACACCATTTACAAATCTTTGTTAATGTTATTTTCAACATTTGCTAATACATTATTAAAATCAAATGTTGTATTTGTTAACATAGTTAATACTCTGTGTAGTAACACAAACAAACAATGAACAGCAAACAATTAATTTTAATAAGGAATAGAGATGATGGTAATACTTGATGCATATAGCAAAGATTAGATTTAACAGACAAAAAAATGTAATTCTACTGTAAATAGATGGCTTTTGGAAGCGAAAAAGTATGTTTCCATAGGTATTATAAATTAAAATAGGCTATTATGATGAAAATAATATTAAATAGGACAATAATAAATATATGTTTAACAGGTCAATACGTACATGTACTTTTATTGATTATTGATAATGCATATGTTATAATAGTGTTATTATATTAGTGTTATATTTTTATTGTAAAATGAAGAGGGTTTTCTTCAATGTTTTCTTCACACATCCAGTTACAAAAGTACAAGTATCCAAAACAAAAATAGTAACAAATTTGAATATTGAAGAGCTACCAACAAATCTAACAAAATTTGTACAAATCTGTACATGTCTTTCTTTCTTCAGTCAAAAAGAAATTAAGGTTTTTGATGAAAACCTTCCAGGATTTTTCTCCATATATATAATTATATATAATGGACTTCAATGGACACCAAACGGTTCAAATGACAGTTTCAGTGCGGCTTCAAAGGGCTTTAAATGATACCAGACAACGAATAAGGGTCTTATCTAGCAAAACAATCCGTCATCATTTTTTCTTTTTTCTTAAAAAGTTTTATAAGCACAAATGAAACACACTGAAACTGTCATTTGGACCTTGAACCGTTTGGTACCCACTGAAGTCCATTATGGAGAAAAATCCAAATGTTTTCATTAAAAACCTTAATTTCTTTTTGATTGAAGAAAGAAAGACATGAGCATCTTGGATTAGGCTACATGGGTGGGGGGGGGATGGGGGTGTTAGAAAAGATTAATTAAAAATGATAAATGATGGCAAGATAATACATTTAAAAAGAGATAAACCTATAGAGAAAAAAAACACCTATTTGTCATTAACATAATTATTTTATTATTAAATTATTTTATTATTAAATATTATTATATTTTATTATATTATTTAATTATTATTATTTTTCTTTTTATAAAAAGGAGGATAACTTAGAAATGCAGGCTAAAAAAGTATCCTCGTTGAGAAAGAATACCTACGAAAAAAGTTAGGCCAACTTGATGTTTTTGCTTTGTTGTTTGTTCAGGGGCACAAAACAAATCCAGATGCATGCATAAGTCCTTAAAAAGCTCTTGATCGTTATTATCATTATTATTTCTTTATTTAGTTTTTCTTTATCTAAAGAGTCTCTTATTTTGTCAGTGTATAACCTGCTTTCACATTATACCATCATTTGGGAATTATATCCAGCTTTGTTAAGCCAAGAGCATTTTCCCAAACATGAAACGTGAGTATTGAACGTTGGTTGTTTTTCAAATGTATTTTTATATACATTAAAAAAAAAACTCAGCTTTCCCAGGGCGCCCCTCAAACATATCCCTAGTTCACTAGTCAGGGCACTGATTAGGATTAGGACAAAAGTCCATTACGGGCTGACTCCATGATCAGTGCCCTGACCTTTCTTTTACTGTCTATTGCGTTAACTAGTGGACAAGGGATCTGTTTGAGACGCACCCCAGCCTTTCTTTCCGTAGGCAGGCTAGTCCTACTCCGCGGAAGGTCCGTCGAACAACAATGCGCAATGTTTAGTTCCGCACACGCGGGCGCACTGAAATATGCCTTGGTGCAAACAGGGAGCAACAGACAAGCTTGTTCGAGAGTTCTTACGCACTGGATCCGCTGCAAGGTTTGAGTTTGTATGGAAACGTGTGCAAGACGGCTGAAAAAGTGAATCTGTGTAGCTCAAGTAGATGCAGGAAAGGGCAGTTAAGATGGTCCCAGCTGTTGCACTAGAGGCCAGCAGACATTCGCTTTTAATTCTCTGTTTATTTTATTGATCACCACGGATGAATAAACATGCGAATCTGTCTTTTTTGCTTTTAACGTTAGCTGTTCTAGACCCAGTAAACTTAATTGCTGTAATAAATGTGGTCGGATGGTTCTCTTCATAGCTTGATAGCCAGCAGCTTATTCAAACTACTCAATTTGTCTTGACAATTGGTGTGAAATCAACACTTATAGGTATTAAATGATTCAGAAAGCTTTAATTCAGTATGAAATATGGCTTTAAATATTTTACTATTCCCCCCAAAAAGTGTGTTGTATGTAGTAATGGCTTATAGGGTTTTACTAGAGACCCAGACTTAATGCAAACACAGCTGTCAAGGTCAGAGGTAGTCTGCCATCTGCCACAGGTGTCCCTCTGACATGTTTGTTTGTGATCTGCTTCATGTTAGGATCTGTAAATGTGCTATTTAACTTTGCCACTTCATTTCAATCCAGTTGTCTGTGCTGGATGCAACCAACTTTGAAAACACTTCTTTTTTCTTCATGTTTCAGGAACAAGATGATGAAAAACTGGGGTGTAATTGGTGGGATAGCTGCTGCCATGGCGGCTGGAGTGTATGTACTATGGGGGCCAATTTCAGACAGGAAGAAGAAGAGAAAAGGTTAATTTTCTTTGTGTCCTAAAGTAACTGGTTTACTTAAACATATACATCACAATAGGGAAGAAAATTAACAAATGAAAATACAGTATATGCCTTTAATGTTTAGAAGTATAAAATATAAATTAGTAATCATTTTATGAAAGCAATGAGGCTTGGCTCTGTTATATTATGACTATAGTAACAGCTATAGGAGTTTTAGGCACTTCAGAGTGTTGTGACTGTGTTCATTGCTAAAATGTATCTTGTCTCTCACAGGCATTGTTCTGGGCTTATTTAATTAAAATAAGTATAAGATGTATTATTATTAATATTATTATTTAAATGTATAATTTCTCACACAGGTATGGTTCCTGGTCTGCTTAATCTGGGGAACACATGCTTTATCAACTCACTTCTCCAGGGCCTGGCAGCGTGTCCTTCCTTCATCAGATGGCTTGAAGACTTTTCCAGTGACAGCAGTATCCACCCAGAGAGGACAGAGAGAGAGACTCAGTTGTCCAGATCTCTGATGCAGTTACTTAAAGGTTATTTCCCATTCACTTCAGCTCGCACAAATGCACAGAATGTTAATGCACACTAAAAGGGTGATCTCTCCGTCTTCCTTCCTTCATAAAGCCCTATCAAGTCATGATCCCGGAGAAGATAATGTTTTAGATGCGGGAGGCCTTTTAGAAGCTCTCAGACTTTATAGATGGCACATCAGCTCCTTTGAGGAACAGGTAGGATATTTTCATGAATGGAAGGAATCATCAACATTTGTTTGAATTTTGAATTTCATTAAAGTTTATTAAAGACTGAAAATCAAGTCTTTAGTGCATCTATGTGGTATTTTTTAATATGCTTTAAGCCAAACCATGTACAAATACATCAGTAAACAACGTTGCTGAGTATTTTCTCCTCAAACCCGCAGTGAACCAAAGATGGTCTCAAAAACGTGAATTGATGTAACTCTGGCTGTGTCTGAAATAGTATACTCTTCACAGCCACTAAAAAAAGTATGTTCTATATAGTATGAATGTGTGTAGTATGAAGGTAATCTAGGACGTTCTACATTCGCCATGCTGTTTTCATGTGACCATGCGTCAGATGCATCGCTTCACTGCTATTTACACATTCTCTGAGATGAGTTAGAAAGAATTTTTTTGACTGCAGTGGGACTTTGACATAAACATCACAATATAAATGAGCATTTCTTGCCTTATCTCCTCAGGATGCTCATGAGCTTTTTCATGTTCTCACATCATCATTAGAGGAGGAACGGGAACGCCAACCCAGAGTCGCTCATCTGTTCGACATGCAAACACTGGAGGTAAAGAAGAGCAGTCACCATTAATGCAATATTAGGACTCAAAAGATGTTTTGTAAATCTAAAGAGTTCTTAATTAGAGATGATCCATAGACATTTCTTACCACTCTGCTGTTAATGCTTTCAGAAATCTGTGGAGTCCAAAGAAAAAAATATCAGCTGCAGAAGTGGAGGTAAATGAAGACTAACGTCTTTAAATATTTAAACTTTATATATATATATAATATATAAATAAATATAATATATATAATATATATATTAGGGGTGTAACGGTTCACAAAATTCACGGTTCGGTTCGATACGATACACTGGTGTCACGGCTCGGTTCGCTACGTTTTAGATACAGCAAAAATAAAAAAATTGGCAGATAAATTGCCTTTTTTTTATTTTTTTAAACTAACAAAGTATGATTTTTTTTACATTGAACAAAGATGGAGCTATACTTTACCCATCTTCTACGTAGTTACAGAAATTAGCTCTTTACAATAGCTCTCTCCACACTTTTTTCACACACTACTGCTTCTGTCATCCCTTTGGCCAAATCCTCACTTGTGTGACTCTCAAGGGGGCGTGTCTGAAGAACGTGGCTGTTCAGCTCCCATTCATCGGTAATGTAATGTGCCGTTACATTCAGGTAGCTTTGTGTAGCCCTTGACGTCCAGCCGTCTGTTGTCAGTGCAACCGCTGTTGCTTTGACCAATTGGTTCTCTATTTAAGCTTTTGTTTTTTAGTACAAAGCAGGAATTACTGGCTGAAATGGGCTAATGAAGGAACATTGTAACGGGGCTCAATTACTTTACTGTTTATTCTTTTTATCGTCTTGTTGTCGGCGTAAATGAGTTGATTGACATGACATGAATTATTCCCGCTGCTGTACCATCATGTAGCAAATGCGACATACCGTTGTTTTTAATCCATCACTCTTGCCAACACCATCATAGCTTACAGAGAATCCAAAGTTCACCAACACACCAGACCCGTTGGTTATTGGAGGATCTTCTATTTCTGGTCTGTTAAACGCAATAGCCATTTTGCAATGAGCATTCAGCGTGTACTGAGTAAGCGAGCACCTGACTGAGCAGTCTAAAAAATATTTGTTTTTTGTTTTTTTCTCTTAGTCAGGGGCATTGCCTGTTACGTCGTTTTGGTTATTGGCTTCCTTGTTGAATGCATAATATTATATTTGACATACTTTTTTATTTTCCAAATCTAATTAATTAGACCAAGAACCGTTCGGTACATAATGCGTACCGCGTACCGAACCGAAAGCCTCATACCGAACGGTTCAATACGAATACGCGTATCGTTACACCCCTAATATATATATATATATATTGTTGTATATTTAGTAGTTGTGTAACGATACCCTTATGTCAAAATCCATAACATTCAACCATATCACGATACGATATTGCGATACATCAAGACATGGTAAAAGGTTAACAAAAAATGTACTGTTGATTAAAATGCTAAATTTGGTGTTAAATTGAGGGTGGAAATCAATAGGCTTGTACTTTGCTGGTAACACAATGTACAGGACAATAGTGACACTAGAATTAAAATATTCATGATTCTGAAGCTGTAAATACAGATAGATTAGTTTTAGATTTATATACTTGCACTCTGTCACTGACTATATATTTATAATAATGTAAGCCACTTTTACTGGTAACATAAGACATTTGGCTTGTCTGGCTATCACCAGACCAAGCTCATTGAACATTGGTCTGAGGAGTCTGCTCTGTATTTTCCACTGCACAAGAGGCGTGATCAACAGGCAATGACCCATCTGTCATTGTGTTAAACCTGCCAATAGCGCGCCAGCTGGATAAGCCAGTCTGTGATTGGTTCCTGCAAAAGTGTAACAGAAGCAGTAGAACTGAATGTACAGGTTTCCATACTGAGGTTTACCCAGTCTAACATTTGGCATCATGAGCCTCAAATATTCCCCTATTGCGTACAATATACATATTCAACATTATATATATATATATATAGAAGTTTAATGTAATACTTACTGACAATAATTTTTTTCTTGCATAGTAATTTTTACATTTTTTCGGCGAACTATTCACAATACATATCACTATCCATGACCACAATACATATTGGTTCATTTTCATCTTCTCCAGGCCCATTACATCCAATTCCGAGTTTATGGAGGACTCGGCACCCTTTTCATGGCCGGTTAACAAGTTATATGGCTTGCAAGCGCTGTGAGCAGCAGGTGATCTTTTTCAGACTTTTTTCATATTACCGGTACTGTTTAAATGCACTTTTATAGATTTAAAAAATATTATGTCTACGGCATCTTATTGAAACAATGGAATTGTTAACCCTCTCCATTTCTGATTTCAGAGTCCCGTACACTATGATTCTTTTGACAGCTTGTCTCTTTCGATCCCCTCAGTACAGTGGGTAATGCAAACTTGTTCAATAATGCACAATTACATTTTACATATTGCAGAATGGCTCCCTTAAATATTTTGTCATCACTACATTCAAATATGACAGTTGACGTTGTACTACCCAGCAGCAAGCACCTTACAGACAAAAATGTATGCATATTATAGTTTGTGTATCATTCTTTCAGGGCCGACCTGTTACTTTAGACCAGTGTCTACAGCATTTCATCTCATCTGAAACCATCAAAGAAGTGGAGTGTGAAAACTGTACCAAGGTATTATACAAAATTTAGCTGGACGAGTTACTTTAGTAACACTGTTCCTCATCATCTATTTGCTGAACCGATTCTCTCGGTCTCTTTGAAGCAACAGGCTGGAGCGCTTGTAAATGGAGAAGTCCTTGAGAGTCAGAGGACGACATTTGTCAAACAGCTGAAACTTGGGAAGGTATACATGTTTGAAATTTGAAATAAATGCCCATTCACACCAAGAACTATATCTACTAACGATAACTATAATAATGTCCACACCAACGCACAAAATTGTTCTGTTTATTCTAAGCACACGCTACAGTTTTGTCATCTGTCTCTTTAAATGCTCAATGGATGTATTCTGATTGGCTGTTAATGTTTTTAATTGCTATGAAAGTGATTTCGACAATATTGTTCCTCTGTGCTGCTATTTATATACTTGCGGTGTGGATTTTTAAAAAAGTACAGAAAACAATAATAAAACTATGTATTTATCGTTAGTTATCGCCCTTTGTGTGAACAGGCCATAACAGCGCTCTTCAATAATATCCTGTTGGTGTGTGTGTGTGTGTTTCTTTTCACGTTTAGTTGCCTCAGTGCCTTTGCATCCATTTGCAGAGACTGACATGGTCTAAAGAGGGCACTCCCATAAAGAGACAAGAGCATGTTCAGTTTACTGAATATTTGTCTCTAGATCGATACAAGCATTGCACTGCTGGTCAAAACCTGCAGAGGACCAGCAGAACAAACAAGCCCATATCTGCCAAAGCTACTGGGGAACCAAAAGACAAAACCATTGCCAATGGTGTTGGTAAGAGATGTAAAGTCATTTCTGGTGGTTGTCAACATGATGTGATGCTGTTGTTTAGATCTGTAAATAAGGGGTTTACTCCAGATAAAGGTTTAATCCGTGAAACCAATCAAATCTCCTTGCCAATGCAATCCTTTTGCAGTAATATAATAATAATAATAATAATTATTGCTACTAATATTATTACAGTGAGGTTACAGGGAGAAGAGGTAAAGAAGTTGTAGGATTTTAAGTACTTAGGGTTAACAGTCCAGGGCAATGGGGAGTGTGGAAAAGAGGTGAAGAAGCGTGTGCAGGCAGGTTGGAATGGGTGGAGAAAAGTGTCAGGTCTGTTGTGTGATAAAAGAGTACCAGCAAGAATGAAAGGAAAGGTGTACAGGACAGTAGTGAGATGTTGTATTGTTTGGAGACAGTTGCAATGAGGAAAAGACAGGAGGAAGAGCTAGAGGTAGCAGAGCTGAAGATGTTGAGGTTCTCTTTGGGAGTGACGAGGATGGATAGGGTCAGGAATGAGTACATCAGAGGGACAGCACATTGAGAGGTTTTGGAGACAAAGTTAGAGAGGCCAGGTTGAGATGGTTTGGACATGTTCAGAGGAAGGGAAAGTGAATATATTGGTAAAAGGATGCTGAGGTTAGGTAAAAGAGGAGGTTTACTGATGTAGTGAAGGAGGACATGAAGGTAGTCGGTCTGAGAGAAGAGGATACAGAGGATAGGAATAGATGGAGGCAGATGATTCGCTGTGGCGACCCCTGAAGGGAACAGCCGAAAGAAAAAGAATTATTATTAATAATACTACTAATGCTATTATTATTATTCTATAGAATGTATGCAAAATACAATGTGTGTCTTAATATTATTTTAAAGTTCTGATTATATGAAAGATCTGGGAATATGGATCGATATATTAAAGCCAATTAAATATTCTTGTAGTTATTCTTTATTCTTAATTTTATTTATATTTTGTATTATTAATGCTATTATTATTATTATTCTATAGTATGTATTTAAATATAATGTTTATTTTTTAAATGTCTTGATTAAGATTATTTTTTAATGCTTATGTTGTCATTTAAATCTATGAATATGGATTTACTCTAGATAAAAAGTAATTCATTGTTTTTCTATTTTTATAATAGTTGTTGTAACTTATTATTGTTATAATATTTTTATTATAGAATATATATATATACAAAAAAAATCATTAAGATTAATTTTAGTTTCTTTTGTAGATTCAGAACATTGTAACAACAATAAGCCATTGTCCAATGGAACCTTTCCCTCTGTATTTCTACACTCACCAGGACTGAGCTCACAGCTCAACCTCACTTACGACTACAGGTAGATGCATGCATGTTATAAAGAGAACCAGAAAATGTACTTGATTATTTACTTTTTTTATATTACCTTACCTTTTTTATTTTATTTCCAGCGACTCAGAGTACCTCTTCCGCCTAACAGCTGTCCTGGTTCACCATGGCGACATGCACTCTGGACATTTTATCACTTACCGCCGTTGCCCTGCTGCTCCCCGTGGAACTTCTCCTTTTAGCTCCCAGTGGCTCTGGGTTTCTGATGATTCTGTGAGGAAAGCCACCCTTCAGGAGGCGCTCTCCTCCAGCGCATATCTGCTGTTTTACGAACGAGTACGAAGGCACGGTCTGAGGGGAGAAGAGTAGCATCTCATCTGACCCGGGTTACTTATTCTTAGTTTAAAGCTAGAGTGTTAACCCTTGCTCCGTTCCATTCTAGGCTGTGTACTATGTACGTACTATGGCCAAGTGCAATCGTGCATCCCTGTGCATGCAGTTTGCATGCATGTTTTTTCTGATCTCTGTGTGAGAAAGAGAGAGGGAAGACAAGGGTTCTGTGTATCATAATTTCCACCTTAATCTTGCTCAGTGTCTATGGCGGTTGTTGTTTTTAGTGAACTCCTAATTCTTTATCTGAGCGGAATGATGCCAGTCATGATTGATAGTTGCCACTCATATGGGATTCACATGGAGATTTGAATAGGAAAACTCTACATTTCATGATAATGTTTTGTAGCAAATTGACCCAGAATTGTTGCCTTCCTCATTAAGCTAATGGTTTGTTAGACAGAAGTAAATTTTACATGGTTTATCCTGTTTTTTTGTGTTTTTTATAATTAAAGATGGTGTGTCTCTGGCGATGGATTACCCATGGTTAATAATGTGTTTATGCAATTCACTTTTAACATGTAAATCCTACCAAATATTTGTCACATTTTGGTTAAAGAACACAAAACCATGGGATGGATCTCATCAGAAGTTTAGTGTCTACATGTAGACCAGTTTGTCTATAAATCCTCTTTTTTTATTATCTACAGTACTTAAAAGGTAAATTTAGCAGGAATATAAGAATGGTAACCCATATTCCAGATCCTGAGTAATCACCACATGATTTTCATCTGACATAAATACGACAGTCTACATACATTTCCAGTGTTATTTGAATTCCTTGTTTTATGTTGATTGTAAATTATGCTATTTGCACAATTGTATATTTTTATGGTATTGGTGTGTATGATTGTGTGGGTGAAATATTTTTTTCACATATAAATTAAAATAATTCTGCAACAGTAATATATTTCCTTTAACTGTTTTCCATTACTTCACATGTTTAGATTTTTTTACTTGAAATTGCCATTTACGAATGTTTGCAAATGAAAGAGGGGATGACTTGGAATGTAGTGCAATACGTCATCATTTTATTTATTTTTTGCTTTGTTTTTTATTATTATTGTTGTTATTTATTTAACTTTTTTACAGCCCCTGTCATCATTCATTTTCATTATTGGAAAATTACATTGATAGTCTGGCTGATACCTCCGCTTATGAGAACGAGTCCTGCAGGTCTGACCGAATGTGCTATCCCTTTAATAAAAATCGTCGCAAGTCTCAGCACGTGGACTTTAGGGCGTGGTCAGGTAAAAGTAAACCAATAGGAGTCGTTCTGTTCTATGACGTGCACGACCAGACCACCACACTCGACCCTCATCAAGGAAGAATTTGCACTTTGTTGTTAAAAAACACTGGTCTCAATGGTCTGTCATGACCCAAGTGCACAGACTTTGTACTAGTAAAGTAAACCGACGATGCCAACGCAAAGTGTACTTGTGCGAGATCCCTCTTTTCTGGCGAGGGTACTACAGCAATACTTGAGTTTGTTAAAGAAATATCCAATCATCACCAAATCGGTTACGAGGTCAGTTTAACTTAAGTTACATCTTTGTTAAAGATAATTTAGTTGGCTAGCTGTATTGCAGGGGAATTAAGTTTAATTAATATTACCATGCTGACGTCCAGGTTAGACTATCGTATAGTTATCGTAGTTAAACCACTAACAAACATTACACAGACACACTGATCATGGTACTCCTTCAACATTGACGAAAAATCTGTTGCGGCGATATCAGACAAGTACAACATGTTTCCCAAAATGTTGACCATTTTGCTCAAAACACTACAACATATAGGCCTATAACAGCCGTTTACTAAATTTGTGTCATTTCACAAAAACCGTAACGCAGTTTTTCCTCATTAGTCTCGGAATGATCATGAATAGAATCACCATAGATACCTTTCTGGTTGGTAAATTTACACCCACTGTATGAATGCGCAATGTCACTAATATATGAGAATATAAGATAATGACACTTAATGCTTAACCAACCGTATATTAATAAAGACCCGTGAATATAATTAGCATATTAATAATCATGTATGCATTTCTTAATAGTTATTATTAATGTAACAACAGGGATATATAAGGTCTGTATTATTTTATACAAACTATTTTTAAAACAAGTTCAGCCCTGACTACTCAATAAAAATAATTGTTCACACACACAAAAAAAAGTTCAGCCCTAGACAAAGAAGTAGAAAAAAAAACTTAATCTAAAAAAAAATAATAAAAAAAAAAAAAAAACACTTTGTAGCAATATCCATTTACTTTATCCATTACTGAATTTTTTTTCTTTTTCTTTTTTTGTACAAGGGACTTTTCACTAAGTCTTTTTCCATTGGTTGTTTGAAGGGTGGGGCAATCAAGTCCTGTCAAAAGTCACACTCTTTTGGACCAAACACAAAAAGACAAGCATTCTTCTTCATTAGATGCAAGGCCATTTGGGTATAATGATACAATGGCTGTTTTGTACTTTCTTACAGTGGCATTCTATCTGCTTTGGGAAATCTTCTGTCTCAAGCTTTGGAGTACAGGAAGAACAGCAAGGAAAATAGCCCCAAAAAGAAAATCAACATTCTGGGACCTGTACACTTTGCAACTTATGGGTAGAGTGATCTTTCAGAGTTAAACATTTTATTCTGATTACATATACGTTGCAGTACACATAACATCATTTTACGAAAGGTCTAATATTTAAAGAGTTAGTTCACCCCAAATTTAACATTTTGTCATTTATTACTCACCCTCACATCGTTCCAAAGCAGTAAGGCCTTCATTCATCTTCGAAGCACAAATTAAGATATTTTTCATGAATGAAATCTGATCGATTTTTGACCCACGCATATACAGGAACGTCATTGTAGCTTTCAAGGCCCAGAAAGGTATAGTAAAGACATCGTTAAAATAGTCCACGTGACTACAGTGGATCAACCTTCATGTTAAAAACAATGACTTTATTCAACAATCTCTCTTCAACGTCTTTCTCCTACTCCGTTCACGTAGTAAAGACCGTGCAGCGCTTCCAATGGCAGATCGTTACTGGCTAGCTCCAGTAACATTGAGCCCAAAACAGCGGTAAATCTACATTAACTACATTCACGCACAGGGCTATCACCTTGTTAGTTGTAGTGGGTGACTTACAACAAGCTAATGTTACCAAACTATAATCACTAAAACATCAGACTTGTACATCGCTATCATAATTGTTTGTCATTAGTGATGTATTAATGACTCAGCATCGCCTGTATCAAAAGAGAAATACTTTCATCTGATGTTTAAAATGAATAAAACAGACTTGCTTACTGGAGTTCCACATCTACTGAACTTTGCTCTCTACCGACCAGCCCACTGTCGGTGAGGTGTGTGTCAGTGAGAAGCGTGTGTGTGGGTGAGAGAGAGTGAGATGCACGGTGGACCAATCCACTGTGAGGCAAGAGAGGGGGGACTCAAAATGTTTCTTAACATAAAACAATTTTTTTTTTGCCCGTTTGCCTTTTTTAGTGTTTTACTACTTACACCAGGAGTCCCCAGGCCGCGGTCCTGCAGAGTTTAGCTCCAACCTCAATCAAATACACCTGAAACAGCAAATCAATGCCTTTATAGGACCTAGTAAGCCGGCATTGATTAGCTGTTTCAGGTGTGTTTGATTGAGGTTGGAGCTAAACTCTGCAGGACAGCGGCCCTCCAGGACCGAGATTGGGGACCCCTGACTTACACAATTAAGTCAGTAATTGACTTAACTTAATTTATCTAACTCCTGCAGTTAGTGCTCAGTGCTGTGAGACTCACACGGCGACTCACTCATTATACTGAACAGACACGTTCAGTTTTTAATTGTAGTGTCTTCTCTAACTCAGTCACAGTAATCCAGTTGGTGGGTTTGGGAATGGCCTCACAGGGCAGCGAAGCATTCTGGGAATTATAGTCTTTCATCCCCATGAGACAAAAACACATTTTCTGTCTTTTCTCAGTCTAGAAAGCACCAAATTCAAAAATAATTTCACATTTCTACTACATTGATGACCCAGTTTAAATACAGATTCATCTTCCCAGCACTGAAGTACCCCTTTAAGATTGAACCACTGTATTCACATGGACTTTTTTAATCAATGTCGGTACTACCTTTCTGGGCCTTGAAAGTTGAAAGTTGCAATGACGTTCCTGTCTATGTGTGGTTCAGAAACCTCTTGGATTTCATCCGTAATATCTTAATTTGTGTTCTGAAGATTAACAAAGGTCTTATGGGTTTGGAACGAAATGAGGGAAATAAAGTCAGATATGTCATTTTTGGGTGAACTAACCCCTTAATATCAGGAGGACACTTATATGATTAGTTATAAATGTTGAAAATGTCTCTGATTTTTCAGACTTTTTTTCACGGGTCCACTCAGTCATTACTTCTACCAGCTCCTGGAGGTGCTTTTGCCAACCACTGTCCCATACTGCCTGATCAAGCGCCTTCTGCTGGAACGTCTCATATTCGCCCCTGCTTTCCTTTTGCTCTTCTATGTGGTTATGAATGCTTTGGAGGTAATGTTTCATAACTGAACTTCTTTGTGACATTAATACAATTTTTTACTTTATTGGACAAAAGTGCCCCTATTATGATTTTCCATCTGAGCGATCAGAGCAGAGTATGCTCTTGGAAAGAAGGGGTTTAGAGAGACAGACTCCTTTACCACACCGTTTTCATTCTGCAATGTATATTATAAGAAAGTTATAATAAACTATATAAATCCAAGTTACACTATTGTAGCATAAAGGGGCACTTTAAGTGTTTTAGGACATACTTTTTGCATTTGTTTACACACTTCATTTTCTGGGCAGACCTCTATGTGCAACTTTGCGGTTGTTACTGTTATTGACCCATTGTATGGTGAAGTTGGTAGTCATTATGGTAAGAGGGGTGGAGTATGAATGAAACAGTCAGGTGATTTTCATAATGTGGAATGTAAAAGCAACATGAATGGTTGTCACTCACCAATGCAGGCAGCAATCTTTTCATTAGAAGCAGATCTTATGTGAGCTGTTCTTCATGATCCTCAACTTTGGCCAGAATATAGAGTATTGCTGTTGGTCAATGAACTTCATCTGTTTGCTGATCTTCAGTTTTCAGTCTCTCAGCTCAGGAGGTGGTTCTGATTAGAGTGTTATTGACTGAGGCTTTGATTACTCCATGAATCTACACAAAGCAAAAAGTCATCATGGTACAACATAGAATCATTTTTTTAATTTTTATTTTAAAGGAAAAGAATTTTTTGAAACACACACACACACACACACACACACACACACACACACACACACACACACACACACACACACACACACACACACACACACACACACACACACACACACGTCTGGTGCGCTATCTTTCTGGGGACTCACCATAGGCGTAATGGTTTTTATACTGTACAAACCTCCTACACTGCCCCTGCCCCTAAACCTACCCAACACAGGAAACTTTCTACATTTTTACATTTTCAAAATAACTCATTATGTATGATTTATAAGCTTTTGTACCCGTGGGGACCTCAATTTAGGTCCCCACAGTGACACGAGTCCCCATGAGTCTGTGTGCATTCAGGTTGAAGTCCCCACCAGGCTAGAAAAACAAACACACACACACACACACACACACACACACACAAACACACACACACACCTTTGTGGGGACATTTTGTCCCCATAACGTAGGGATTACCAGCCTACACACACACACATGCACAAGGAAATTTACACAAATAAATTATCAAGCAGATAAGGACAAGTTAAAATAAATCTAAAAGATAGGGTGATTAGTTTACGTTTATGGAAGCTTGTTTCCGCCACAGAATAAAAAATAAAATAGGTAATTGCGACTTTTTGTCTCACAGTTCTGACTTTTCTCTTGCAATTGCGAGTTTATATCTTATAAAGCTGACTGTATCTCACAAATCTAAGAAAAAAGTCAGATTTGCAAGATATACATTTGCAATTCTGACTTTTTTTCCTGAAATTACAAGTTTATATCTTGCAATCCTGAGCTTATTTCTAAAAAAAAAAAAAATCAATATTGTTAGATATAAACTTGGAATTGCTAAGAAAAATGTCAGAATTGAGAGTTTATAATCTTGACAACTTTGTCCTTTGTTCCTCAAAATTGCGAGATATAAAGATTTGAAAAGTCACAATTATGAAAACGTTTTTATTCCTTGGCGGAAACAAACTTCCATTTTATAGCTACTATGATGTGCATGTAACAACTTTTGTCTTATATTTCTAATTCATGAGATTCATACTGCCAGTTTATATCATGATCCTGAAAATAATGAAAATGAGATCTTTGCAGGGCAAGTCAATCACAGATGTTCAAAACAAACTTAAAACAAGTTACTGGCCTGCAATGAAGATGAACTGGAAGGTTTGGACCCCGTTTCAGTTTATCAACATCAACTATATACCTGTACAGGTAAGCATAAGAGCATGACACCAATTCCTATCTTTCAGGTTACATAAGTGATACCTGATCCATTATCTCACTTTCGTTTTCTTTTACTCTTTACACAGTTTCGAGTGCTGTTTGCCAACCTGGTTGCCTTATTCTGGTATGCCTATCTAGCTTCTGTTAGGAAATGAAGCCACAAAACCAGCTACAGTGGCCCTAGGTTGGTTTAAGGTGAATCCAGTTTGTGCCTTTAGAGGACTGATGTGTATCAAAGATGTTTTAAATGTCTTCCAGGACAACAGACAGGGAATATTGATTGGTTTCTGTAAAATAACTTATCTAGATCAGTATTGACATTGTACTGCTACTTCAACTGACTGTACCGAATTATTGCTCTGAATGTGAATGTGTAATTTTAGAAAACATCTGCCCCAAGATTGTCTTTACTGCTTTTGGAGGCACTGACAATGATGTCAGCATTTTGATTGTGTTGTATTTAATTAATAACAATAAAATAAACAACATTAATTACAAACAATTTTTTGTGTTTACTAATATTTCTTGTATTGCATAAATAGCAGTGACCTTACTAATATGCTTTATATATTTATATTGCCATGATAAAATAGAGACGATGGTTTATGACAATTTGTTTAAAATAATTACCAGCACACACATAAAATATTTTAATTCACTCAATATTATGATATAAAGGTTCAATATGATGTGACAAACAGTATAGCCTATTACATTTTTTATTGTAAAAAGAAAGTTGCCTCTCACAAACAAACAATCAGTTCTAAATGTTTCTGATTGTTCTGAAACTGAGTTTCTTTTTCAGGGATTATTCAGCAACTTTCAGTTTCCATACTTCAGAAAAGTTGTGAGCATGACAGGCCATAAACATAATGTAGGTCACAAACCTATGGGTGTGTCCAAAACTCAACATGCACAATTACATGATTGTGGAATTATGTTATGAATTTGATTGTGTCAAAAAGTGTAGAGTTTAATCAGTTATTTGTCTGTGTACAGTTCAGTCCATGTCTTTGTTTATTAAAGCATTATTATTTAACATTTGTGCAACATGCATCAATATGCAATTAAACAATGTAATTTCTTTGAACAAATAATGCTCATGTTGACATGTGCTATCAAGTGCAATGTAGTTTACTTGTGGATAATCAAGATCACAAAAAAGTGTTTGTTTCGTTAACAGCTATTTACACAACCTTTATTTTCTATTCTGTTCATGAAGAGTGAATCATTGGAAAGAGAGGGTATTTCCTAATGATCATGTGACGAGGGAAACCCAGGTAAGCCGGAACATGCCCTAACTAGAAACTAACCACGCCCAGTCCGATATGTGCAAAACTTAGTCATCATTTGTCTTATTATTATTATTACTATGTATCTGGTTTCAGGAGACATGTCATCCATTTTATGGAAAGACGATATGACTGTGAAAAATACTTAAACTTTTTCAGATGTTTATGTATGCTATTTATTTTGGGAAATGACAACATGAAGCAAATAAAATCCCACCAGTTATCTTTTATGTCCAGTCAAGTCACCTTTATTTATATAGCGCTTTTTACAATGCCAATTGTTTCAAAGCAACTTCGCAGTGTTAACAGGAAAATAATGCAACAGAATTTGATTCAGCTGTACAGTCTCTCTGCAGAAAACCGTGATGTTATCAGCTCAGTTCAATTTTCATATAGTGTCAATGCAGGCAGATCAGTAATACAGTTGAAATACAAATTTAAGTGTCCCCAAATGAGCAAGCCAAAAGCCAAAGGTGACGGATGATGTAATTCCAAGAATGTCTTCCTTTGATATTCTACATTCATGGGACAGAGTAAACACCTTACATGACATTCCTGGCATTGTGAATATTTGTTTGAAATGTACTATATGTACTGTGTGTGTGTATGTATGTGTATATATATATATATATACATAGCAAACTTAACTGACTTGAAATATGATTTATAATCATTTAAAATAAGCAAAATAAAAATTGTAAAACGTGCTGATATACATTATAAATATACTATATTGCCAATTGTTTTAGGACATTGCCTGTATATGCTCATGAACTTTAATGCCATCCCATTCTTAATCCGTAGGGTTTAATATGGAGTTGGCCCACCCTCTGCAGCTATAACAGCTTTAACTCTTCAGGAAAGGCTTTCTACAAGGTTTAGTAGTGTGTTTATGAGAATTTTTTGACCATTCTTGTTTAGGTCAGACAGTGATGTTGGACAAGAAGGCCTGGCTCGCAGTCTCTGCTTTAATTCACCACAAAGATGTTCCATCAGGTTGCAGGCCAATCATCAAGACTCGCTTATCCATGTCTTTATGGACCTTACTTTGTGAACTGGTGCACAGTCATGTTGGAACAGGAAAAGGCCATCCCCAAACGGTTCCCACAAAGTTGGGAGCATGAAATGGTATGATATGCTGAAGCATTAAGAAATATCCTTTCACAGGAACTATGGGGCCAAAACAACCCCTAAAAAAACACCATAATCCACCTCCACTAAACTTTGCACAATGCAGTAAGGCAACGACTGTTCTTCTTGCAACCGCCAACCCAGATTCATCCACTGGATTGCCAGACAGAGAAGCGTGATTTGTCACTGCAGAGAACACGTCTCCACTGCTTCGGCCCTTTGCCTTGCACTCTGTGATGTAATGATTGGATGCAGACGCTCAGCCATGGAAAACCATTCCATGAAGCTCTCTACGCACTGTTCCTGAGCTAATCTGAAGGCCTCACAAAATTTGGAGATCTGTAGCTATTGACTCTGCAGATAGTTAGTGACTTCTACACACTGTGTGCCTCAGCATGCGCTGACACCACTCTGTGATTTTAAGTGGCTTTACATGGTTACCATGTTTGAATTCACTGAGCTCCTAAGAGCGACCCATTCTTTCACAAACGTTTGTAGAAGCAGTCTGAATGCATAGGTGCCTGATTTTATACATCTGTGGCCATGTAAGTGATTGGAACACCTGATTTCAATAATTTGGAGGGGTGTCCCAATACTTTTAGCAAAAGTGTATATTTCTTATTTTAATTGATCTCCTAAACAGTTTTTTTTTCTTCTTTGAAGAACCAGGGTTCCAATCTGGGAAAACCTGGATAGGTGCCCTATTTTTAAAAGTATGCTTTTTAGACCTTGTAAGTCTTGTAAAATAATAAAATCTTAAAACTCCATGTGCATTTTTTGTATAAAGAATAGGCTAACCTATACATTTTTCTAGCTGTGCCAAGCTTAAAATATTTGATTAAAACAAATCGTTAAGCAGTAAACCACAAACTCACCACCAGCCTTATGGGGACAGGAGACTTTGAATAATGATGGACAATGAAAAGCCTTTGGAGTCAACTTTTGAGAACCACTGGTCTAGAAAATAAGTCAATAAAAAAACTTAAACACTGCTTGGGAATGTTTAGAGCATTTATTATTTACTTAAAATGTCAACAGTGAAATATGTCATAGTTATGCAATGCAGATAAATATACTATAACACAATCAATAAGTTAGCTTGTAAATAATTAGGACTATTATATTTACAGCATTTACATCATTTAACACAATAACGACAACAGCCGACAGCCCTGTTTTTTGCTCAAATTCTAACCGATTAACCTCCTCGGAGACGCAGAGTCATGTGAATGGTGCTTCCAGATGTGATGCCGTAGTCTTGCAGCTTCATGCCAGCCTCCAGTTGTGTGCCGCTGTATATCAGTTGCTGCTGGTCCTTGAGGACACTCTCTTTGCGGAAGATCTTCGTCTGGAGCTGATCTACGGTCTCATTGACATCAACCTCATAGGTTTTGATCTGGCCCTTCACGTTCTTGACGAACACTTGGAAAGGTCCAGGGTTCGTGATGAGCAGCATCACCACTGAGCCTGAGAACAAACCGTAACTGCTGAGGCTTCTGTTATCATCATCAAGGCTGATACGGTGACCGTTTTCACTAGAAAGCTTCTGTTTGTAAGGAGGTTCATTGAAGTGCTGAGAGATGAGCTGCTTGAGTTCACCAACTGTGGCATTACCGTTCACCACCAGCCGCTTCACATCTCCGTTCAACAGTTTTATTATCAGTTCCATTTCCTGACAACATTAGATAAAATATAAAAGTATTAGAACTAGGACAACACCATCCTTATTCAAAAGTAGAGATTCGCTTTAATATTAATGTCTAATATTTTTTAATAACGAGACTTACCTACTGAGCGGAGTACGCCTTGCACTGATTTGCTTTCTAGAGTAAGTCTTGTAAGTCACACCGAAATCAAACAATGTGTCTCTGGTCACAGTGAGCCGAGGTATGAATATTTATACTAAGCAAGCCCCGCCTCAATGTTTCGTTTCTGGAAAGCTTAGGCTACTCGGTCACTTTCTGTTTCCATTCTCACTAATCGCTGATGCAAGCCCTGAGAAATCATTGTTTAACACAATGTCCATCGCAAATAAACAATAAAGGGTAGCCTATATCTAAAACACATTTATTCAGTTAAATGTAAATAATGATTCGCCTTATAGCTAGGCCTACATCTCGTTTGCTTTATCCTACAATGTTAATTGGAACCCAAAAGGTTATGTTTATGATTATAAAATAAAACCAATAACCATAAGAGAACGTTCTGTTATTTTTTATGTTATTACAAAAACACCCATGCAATCTCGGCATTTTTGAAAGTTTGTTTGGAAACGGGAACGTTCTGTTTGCTGCGGCTATGCCTATTTGTTTAATAATCTACATTAACAACAGAGCATAATTTATCAACATGTTTTCATAAACGTAAAATCAACATGAATTTAAGTATTTTTTTAATTTGTAGGCTACTTGAGTTTCATTTAGACATAACAGGATCATTGGAATGAGAATACATGATCATGATCATGTGATCGGGGAATTCCAGGTAAATGAAGCACTTCACACAGACCAGCAAATACACCTAGTCAATAAAATGTGAATGCCATTTTCTGTTCTCGCCTACACTGAATGATACAGTGTACAATAGGCTCACCTGACAATCTTGTTTATGTGCTAAACAGTCTATTTATAATGCAACATTGTGTTTATTGCCTTGTACAAGCTTTTTATATCTAAATATTCTTGATGCCAAAACAGATACATGACTAAAACTGAAGTATTCAAGTTTATTTATGAACTATTCTGGATTCATTAATTCTGGATTATTCAACATGTAGAGACCATGACTGAAATTTCCTGATTTAAAAAGTGATTTTATTAAAGGCAGGTTAATCACTAAAATAATGTATTTATATGTCGTCTGTGGAAGGTGTTAAAATGTTCATCCAATGGTACAGTGTCCTACCTGTTTGTCAACCATAAACGATGTCAATGTATGTCTTTTCTTACCTCCTCTCACCCTGCTCGCACAGACATCACAGCGCGTTTCATGCTATGTAGAGTTAGACAGATGTCAGTCACAGAGGCCGATCACCGAAACAGCAGCCATCTTTTGCAGTTCCCCCTTAACCAAAAGATCAAGCGTATGCTGCGTTTACACAATGACTTCTGTAATTTAGAAGAGGTGTAAGACTAATCCCACGACATTCTGAGCAGTTTGTGACTCAAATTTACATATTTAAATGTCAACACTATCAATGCTGAAATGAATCTGCAGCAGTCATGTGGTACAGGTCAGTGTTCTTTACGCTGTTTATGTTCATTATTATTGTAATGTAATGTGCTTTGAGATGAGGTAGTTTAACACCCTCTCATGATGCTTTGCAAACTCTGCTGTGCTCTTTCATGTGTTTACAGTAGGAGTGGCTTTGGAGAGGCAGCTCACTACAAAGCTTATGTCTAGCTCCCCTCGACGTCCAGCGAGGAGAAGCGAATAGGCTTGTTCAACTTGAAGCACACACACTGATCTATGTATGACATCAAAGTACCGTAAGAGTGAGTTGTTGATTCGCCATTTGCTCTCTAATCACTCTGCGGAACTTTGATGTCATAGACCGATTGGTCAAGGCATTGACAAGCCTAGCTCTAATGGGTGGAGCTAAAATATCCATCCACACCCTAACCCTACTCATAACTCCATCCATCCACCCACCCCAGACATCCAGAGAGGTGGAAGTGGACATCTATGACTCTGCAGTAAGCACCATATGTGGCTTTGGAGATCATACAAAAATCTAGCCTGTATGGACCCTCTTTCTGTCATGACTAAGTAGTGATAGGGTTTACTATATATTGAGTTTTGAGTGATGGTCTGAGGACAGATGGTTTTATGGGAAGTGATTATCTAGTCATAATTTTGATCAAATATAAAGAAAACAAATTAACATATATTTGTGATCAGCTCCTTTTCATTTCAAAATGGAAATAACTGTATTAATACAATATATTTTAGATCCAGTGATTCATAATTTGAACATGTTTGTTTGAAATAATTAGTAGCCTATATGCTGTTTTGTGGTCACCAGTTACCCCATACAAAGTCGATAAAACATTCACAATGCACAGGACTGATATTTATATTTTATTTACAACATAAAAATATAATGCATATAACATTCATAACAACAAAGTGTAGGCCAGCACATATGATCTTAAACTGGAACTGTATGAGAAAGGATTATTCGTATTCCATATTTTATCAATTTGTTCAATTACATAAATACATTAAATCACAATTCGAACAAAATATTCTCATATCAGACATGTTACATTTAGGCCATAGAGCTAGAAAGTGAAAATGTATTTCAGTTGAACTTTCATATTTGGTCTTTAATCATTAATAAATAGCTAGTTGGATCAATAATGAATCCTGGTCGCGCGGATCTCCTTCATTAACCTCCTCGGAGACGCAGAGTCATGTGAATGGTGCTTCCAGATGTGATGCCGTAGTCTTGCAGCTTCATGGCAGCCTCCAGTTGTGTGCCGCTGTATATCAGTCGCTGCTGGTCCTTGGGGACACTGTCTTTGCGGAAGATCTTCGTCTGGAGCTGATCTACGGTCTCATTGACATCAACCTCATAGGTTTTGGTCTGGCCCTTCTCGTTCTTGACGAACACTTGGAAAGGTCCAGGGTTCGTGATGAGCAGCATCACCACTGAGCCTGAGAGCAAACCGTAACTGCTGAGGCTTCTGTTATCATCATCAAGGCTGATACGGTGACCGTTTTCACTAGAAAGCTTCTGTTTGTAAGGAGGTTCATTGAAGTGCTGAGAGATGAGCTGCTTGAGTTCACCAACTGTGGCATTACCGTTCACCGCCAGCCGCTTCACATCTCCGTTCAACAGTTTTATTATCAGTTCCATTTCCTTACAACATGACATAAAATATAAAAGTATTAGAACTACAACAACACCATACAGCCTTATTTAAAAGTGGAGATTAGCTTTAATATTAACGACTAATAATATTATAATAGGCAAAAATTAGACTTACCGAGCAGAGTTGTGAAAATAGTAGCCTACGCCTTGCGCTGATTTGCTTTCTAGAGTAAGTCTTGTAAGTCACACCAAAATCAAACAATGTGTCTCTGGTCACAGTGAGCCGAGGTATGAATATTTATACTAAGCATCAACTCAAGCCCCGCCTGTTTCGTTTCCGAAAGCTTACTCAGTCACTTTCTGTTTCCATTCTCACTTATTTACATGACGTATGACTTGAGAAATCATTGATCAACACAATGTTCATCGCAAATAAACAATATAGGCTATATCTAAAACACATTTATTCAGTTAAATTAAAATAATGATTCCAATTCGCCTTAGCTAAATAAATCGTTGAATGAACGTTCTACTACAAAGGTTATGCTTATGATTATAATAATAACCTGAAACCATTAGAGAACGTTCTGTAGGTTATATTTTATTTTTTATGTTAGCCTATTAGAAAAACACCCATGCAATCTCAGCATTTTGAAAAGTTTATATGGAAACATTAGTTATCATATAGGCCTATAGCCTACGTTTATATAACATTAAAATGTATAGGCCTATACAAACGGTATAGGAAGTTTTTTTTTTTTAAAAAGACAAAAGAAAAAAAAAGTCGTTTTATTTAGACATTACGGGATCATTGGCATGAGAAGGCATTCCACATGATCGGGGAATTCCAAGTAAGTGAAGCACGTCGTACAGAACAGTAGGCAAATAAGTCCAAAGTTTGCCATTTTCTGATAGGCCTAGCCTACGCGACATTCTTATCTTTTCTAAATATTCTTAATGCGCGTGATGTCAAAACATCTACATGCTACAAAACTGAAAAAATAAAAGTTTATCTATCATTTATTTTGGATGGTTTATTCAACGTGTGGTGGGGTTGAGGTAGCCTACATGACACTAAAATGTTCTGATTTTAGAAGTGTTTTTATTTTATTTTATTAATACCCGACACAGGGACAGAGCCGTGACACCCTATAAAAAATAGCCTATCTTTTTATTTTTAACAGTTTTCTGTCATGACAAAGTAGAGAATAGTGATACTTTAATAGATAATTATTTATAATGCCGTTTTTATTTTTTCTTATATTTAAAATAGATTTTACTCTATATGAAGGCCTAATTGTAGGACCAGTGCTAATGTAAATGTATTTCAGGCTGTCACCAGATGGGGGCACTATGTGAACAGAGCATTTTTAAACAGGCGTTTGATTCTTGTAGGCTTGGTGGATGGAAAGTGTACAGTTTTAACCACACAAACACTAGAAGTTGGATGTCAGAAGTATGTAATTTAGTGTCTGTATTGCAATATGTTCAAAAAAAAAAAAAAGCAACTTGCACTAAGATATCTCCAAATATGTCAGTGTCCTAATGGAACCAGGCCTAATCCTGGCTAAAACTGTGAAACCAGGATAATATGATACTTTCATAATGTGAAAATATTTGTTTGAAATTATTAGTAGTGCTATTTTGTTTACTAATTTGATAAAACATGCACAATGCACAGGGCAGGAGTGAGTGGGCTTAGCTGCCTAACACACATGGTTTAAAACTTTCCGCACATGCCAGCATGCCAAAATGTAGAATACCCTATATTCAACACTATATAGAGAAAAAAAATAAAACATCTTTTGAAGATAGCACTGAAAATTTATTTAACCATAGCAAAAGTAAATTTCTTGCTGAAGTTAATTTTTCATATCTGTTTTTTTTTGTGTTGGGGCATGTTGTCACACTGCAATGAACCCCCTATTAGAATTATGCAATTTATGTTCTATACTTTGATAAATTCTATTGAGAAACAATGAGAAAAAGATGAGAGTCAATCAATGTTCAGAAGTCGTAGTAGCTATTCGTTATTGTGTTTTAAACTATGCTGTTAATTCGTGCCAACAAAATGCTAAAACAAGCTAGCAACATGCAAAATCGTGTTAACGAAATAAAAACAATGATAAAACATGTTAGTAAAACATGCTAATTCATGCTAACAACTTTAAATCATTATAACAGCATGCTATTTCATGTTAAAAAAACGATAAAACATGCAAAATCATGTTAGCAAAAACATGCTTATTAAGGTTAAAACATGTTCAAAACAGGCAAAAATCACATTAGCAAACATCCTGCTAGCAGTAAGCCTATCTTAAAACATGTTAGCAAAAATCCAAATCATGCTAAAATTTGTTAAAACAGGATAGCAAAATGTTAAATCATGGTAGCGACATGTTAACAACATTTTTTAATTTTGTTAATCTTGTTCGTTAATCTTTCTGATATAATTTATTGCCTTCAAAATACTTAAACTTTAAACTAGTTAAAATGTTTAAAACGCTTTAAACATTAAAACGTCCATCTTTTAAAACTTTGATACTTTCTGGTCTGGCTTTCTTAAGCAGACTTCAAAGTTTGTCATAAAACCTTTTGAGCCGAAAAAGTCTTGCATAAGCAGCGACAACAGGACTGGGCAGTGATCAACCCGCATAATAAAGAGCCTCCACAGAAAGGTCATATCGTGAAAGGTTTTGTGTCATTGACTTGTTTTTAGGCCAGCTAACCTGTGCATGAAGTTGGGCAGGTATCCGATGCAGCTGACTCAAGTAAGTGAGAAACAGTGGCGATCATTTCTGGTTCATCTGTTGGGTCACCCATCTCAGGTAATGTCACATCTGTTCAGTGTCTGGCACTCTGTGGGACTTTTATGTTGAAGGTAGGCTATATGTGTATTGTTCAGTGTCCTGTTTCCTGTGGAGTTTGTAGTTCTTGTAGTTTTTTTTTAATGTTGATTAGTTTTCCCAGGTGTTTCCCATTTACAACTCCCCTTGTTATCTTGTTAGCCTCGTTCCCTGGTGTGTATTTATACCCCTGTGATTCAGTTGTTCTCTGTTGGTCATTGTTTGCTGTTATCCAGGTATTCTCAGTTCTCTGTTTCCTGTGTTTTCTTTTCGTTTGCTCAGTGATATTTTGTTCCTGGTTTTTGATGGTCTTTGTTAATAAATTTTCCCTGCATTTGGACCGTGCTTCTCTGCCTGTTGTCTGTTATTTCCCCATTCCGTGACAGGTAAGGGGAGCCGAGACAAGCAGTCTGTTTCTAACTCCCAGAGCGGAATGCAGCAACATCATATGAAAAGCATGAGACGTAGCCTAGAAATCTAGATGCACCCTAGCGGCAGCAAATCTAATCTGCTGCAAGTGTTGTCTAGCAACTCTCAATACCCTTCTGAGCTTTAAAAGCCAAACTCTGAGAAGGGAAGATGTGTTCGGAGTTTTGCTGATCGGGCGAACGTTTAATCTGTCAACTAGCTCTGCTTCACCTTCGTTGCTCTGGTTGGTTGTAGCTCTATCCAATTGCGTGCACGCCGTGCAGAGGGAGTTTGAGAGAAAACCGTTTATCACGCCCCTCGGATTGAGCCCTGCAATGGTGAGTTTCCAGACTTTAGAGATGGGCTGACCACCTAGCAATTTGCATGCCATCTTCCTGTTCATTTGGAGCCTCCTTGGTTCCATAGTCAGTAAAGGGAATCTCAAGCGTGCTGTGTAATACACACTAAAAAACGTTGGGTTATTTTTTTAACCCAACCGTTGGGTTACACATATTGGGTCAATATGTTGGGTTATTTTGCAAAACGTTGGGTTATTTTAACATCGTTGGGTTATTTTTAGTAATAACCCGGCCGTTGGGTTAAATACGGTTTCCCCAGTGACGGTTCAAATTTTAACGGCAAACTGTCCAGCTACTGCCAACAGAAGACGCTGCTGCAGCCTGATTATGAAATGAAAGGTAAGACATGTCATTTTTTTATGAATACAACTCTTATAACATTATGTATTGTGTACTGAAACGTTGAATATAGTCGAAAACTGAATTTTATTTTAAAAAATCCCGTTAATGCTCTCTGGAAAAATGAGATAGATTGGAAATAAACCATAGCTATCCCAGTTAGCTCGCTAGCAGTAATAAAGTAAAAACATTATTCTAGTGTACCTATTTAGAAACTTAACGGCGATAAAGAAAGTAAGTAACTTATGCCTAGTCTGAAATCACTATCTAATGCCGCGCGGAGCATTATCAGCTCGGCCCGTGCAGCGCGAGCTCAGACCCGGTCACACGACACCACAGCAGCGCTGTGAGATCCAGGGAGAAGCGTTTGAATTCGCCGAATATCCAACAGTATAACTTACTACTCTAAATATCTGTTGTGAGATGAATGAGTGCAGATATTCACAACAGCATTGACGCAGAAAACTGAAATATTGTGCTAACAATTGTAACGTTAGTTCACGACAGTTAGAATGTTTAACAACCCACAAATTACCTAGTTTTACCGTAGTAAGTTAACACAAACTGCAACTATGATAATTTGGCAGAAATGTGGTAGGCCTATATTCATAATGAATGTTGTCATATATTATGCATGTTACTATTAAACGTATTACAGGAGTAGCTAAATCATACAACTAAAGTACGTTTTCTTATGAAGCTATGACAGTTTTTGCCTATATTTTAAATATGTTGTACTAAATGTGTTATATACCTGTGTTTTAGACCAATGGATTCATTTGTGAAGCAAAGACTAGAACAGTTGAACCTCTGCCATTTAATTAAAGGTGAGTACGATATTGAAACAAGTTGTACACAATTATTTTTTAAAGACTAGTATACTTTTCTGGTTATTTTCCCCTGCTTCATTCTAATGCAGAGGAAGGATTGGATCTCAGTGGTTCTTGACTCTAGTCCTGGAGTATCACCAATAGTACACAAGTTCGATGTCTTCCTTATCTGACGCACATTTCCGGGTTTGGAGTCTCTACTAACAAGCTGGTAAGTTGAATAACATTAGATAGGCCAATGTGCAGTGCAGGGGCTACTACAGAACCAGGTTGTTTGGGAAACAACCAGTTTATTATTATTTTTTTCAGCTGTCTTCTCTCATTTTCATACAGTATGTTTTAATTTCAATAAGTTGTTTTGGTTGTGTCTAAGTGCATATGAAATCAGGTCCACACATTTGGTAGGTGAAAACTGTTTTTTTCTCTTTTTCTGTTAACTTGTCTTTCAAAGATGATCATGGAGAAATTGCCTTTAAAACCTTTCCTGCCATCCTGCCATCATCGCCATACCTCACAAATGGACAACATGGTGTGTCCAACATATGCTGAAATGAAGAGAAGCTTAATTACATTCACCCATCAGCCTGTAAGTAAAAGCAACACTATCAAATTAGCTTTGATAAAGTGCATCCATTCATTATTTCCTTTAGTGATTTTGCTTGTTAATAGATTATCCAATAGTTCACCCAAAAAATATCCCATAATGTACTCACCCTCAAGTCATCCTAGGTGTATATGTTATTCTTCTTTCAGACGAACACAATCAGTTATTAATAAATGTCCTGACTAATCCAAGCATTATAATGGTCAAAATTTGAAGCCCAAAAAAAGTGCATCGATCCATTATGAAAGTAATCCATAAGGCTCCATGAGGTTAATAAGGGCCTTCTGAAGTGAACCGATGGGTTTTTGTAGAAAAAATATCCATATTTAAAACTTTATAGACTAAAATAACAAATTTTCGACAGACAGCCTTCCTTATTCAACTTACAAAGAAACTGTAACGCCTCTCGCAATTCAAAACGCTTACGCTACGTCCAACTTAATCGTCTCGACATTTACGTTTTTTTACGCTACGTCCGACGTTATTCTCACAGCAGTTACGCTTTTTTCAGAAGTTGAATACTTAATGCGGTCCATTGGAAGCTAGATATTTTACTTTATAACGTGTTAAATATGGATATTTTTCTTACACAATCCCATCAATTCACTTCAATGGGTTCTTATTAATCTCCGGAGCCGTGTGAAGCACTTTTATAATGGATGGATGCATTTTTGGGCTTCAAATTATGGGCTTCCATTATAAAGCTTTGAAGAGCCAGGATATTTATTAATATAACTCAGATTGTATTTGTCTGAAAGAAGAATGTCATACACACCTAGGTTGGCTTTAGGGGGAGTAAATCACCTAGTCATTTTCATTTTTGGGTAAACTATCTCATGAATTACCCTCGTGTCGTTGTAAGACTTTCGTTGTTCTTTGAAACACAAATGTTAAAGAAATCTGCAAGGTTTCTGTCCCTCCATTGACGACCTACGCAACTACCACTTTAAGACCCAGGACAGACAGCATTAAAGTAATCCATGGGATTCAAGTGGTCTAACCTCAGTTTTATGAAGCGACACGAGTGCTTTTTGCAACAACAACACAAAAAAAAAAAAACATAACACAACAACATTTGCTCTCTTTTCAACACAACACGCATGCGTCAAGGGGCTCTCGTGAACGTGTTGAGATTAATGTTTTGTAAATAAAATGGTAAATTATGGTTAAGGGATAGAATATACGCTTGTCACTTCATAAAACTGAGGTTGAATTACTGGAGTCACATGGATTACTTTAATGTCTTTACTGCCTTTCTAGGCCTTTCTGTGTTCCGAAGATGAACCAAAGTCTTACGGTTTGAAACAGCATGAGGATTAGTATGTTGATTGGTGAAAAATGAACAGCAGATGTAATGACTAATTAGTGACAATTTGTTTAATTCAGTACAACACTGCTTCATTGTAACTTTTACGTAATTTAACACTGCTGATGTTGTCACAGTGCAAGCAAACTGAACTTTTTTTAATTCTTTTAAGGTTGGAACTAACATGGAGCATTAGCTGAACAGTGAGACAAGCCAGGATCCACATGACGATGCTTGGGGACAAAGAGACCTCGCTGATTTTTTTCATTTTCATTGTGGAGGCAGTTGAACAGAAGACCTCATTTCAAGCACTGGCTGTATGTTTCAGATTTTTTATTTATTTATGACATGAACTATCCAAAGACCTCTGCCCCATTTGGGAGATTTTGTAGCATGCAAACTTGAATATATATTTTGCTGCCTCATTAAAAACTTTGATTATCATAATTTTTATTTGTTTTGCTACTTAAGATATGTTAACAACACATAAAGGCATACAGTGTACAATGTAGATTTTTTAATAAAGTTGTTTATTTCTGGAAGAATTGAATATTATGAATTTGTGTATTCTGTCCATATTTGTATAGGTTTTTAATTTAATATTTGTTGTGTTCATTTTTAATTTTTGTTTTGTATGCACACCTTTTATGTATGTTTACCTTATGTACATTTTTGTGTATTATGTGTGCTGTGTATTTTGAATTTAATATTTACACATTTATGTATATTTACAATAAATATTTACTCCCCAATATTTAGTTTGACATTTAAAATATATATTTTAAAGCACATGTATTGTTTTATACAAATAAAAAAATCTGTATTTGAAAACAATGGGTATTTTATTTATTAAAATAATGGCTTGAATAAAAATAAAAATTTAACTCAACTGTTGGGTTACTTTTAACCCAACTGTTTTGTAACCCAATGCATTGGGTTAAAATAACCCAACGTTGGGAAGGTGCTATACCAACCCACAGTTGGGTTACGTGTTGGGTTATTTTTAACCCAACATTTTTAAGTGAGTACATGAGAACGAAAATAAACCTCATTGGTTCTTGCCATAGACCGTTCTTGCTTGTCAAGCATGCTTGAACATGCGTTTACCAACTGATGTGCGAGTCGATGAACTTTTATGTCAATATAAGCCCATGTCCATTATAAAAAAGTGATTGTGTCTCTTCAGATAGTTTTGACTAAACTGCCCAGTTCATATGGATTAGTTTTACAATTTCTTTATAACTTTATGAAGCAGTAAAATGTACTTTGTGTAGTCAACGGTGGGACTGGACAGAAATCTCCCAGATTTCATTAAAAATATATTTATTTGTACAAATGACTTTACTCTCTTTTACTACTCAATATGAAGTGTTTTAACACATTGGCCTTTTACATCTTTAAAAAACTTTTTTTTTTTTTTTACTTTTTTTAAATATTATTTATTATCTACAAGCATGTCAAAAAATTAGCTGACATGCTCTGGAATAATCTGACCATATTTTTATTCAGCTGTCAAGATCATTTTGACATTTTATTTTGATAAATAATAAATTGATAGGCATTTATTTCCTGCCAACAGGAGTTTTATCTACAATGGCTGCCTGGAAATGTAAGTATTTATGTACTCTTAGAGATCTTTATTTTCACAAGAACATCCCAATAAAATCCAATCTGATTTACAAACAGCAAGAGAGGGTACAGAATATTAACTGAAATATACCACTTTTTCACATATAAGTCATGAGATATGATTCCATAACCTGTGGACAAGATTAAAAGCTCCATGATTTTAACTCCAGAATATTATGCAGTACAGACAATAACAAAAGCTGACAGATTTAACTTCTGTTCCAAAGGTAATTAATCCAAATAGGAAACAACTGAATTAACAATGTCAACCAATGTTTCAATATAGTTCATGTAAACATACAGAATAAATTACAGCAATACAACAGGATTATCAGAAATTAGTTTTAAGACCATGTAAATTGCACATTTTATAATTCACACTTACATTTTTCATTCTTTTGTGGAGCACACTTTGTTACAAGGAAAAGAGCAGATATTCTGCTAAAAAAGCACAAGGATGAATAAGACTTTTTAGATTAAATTAGACAATTGCCATCTGTGTCAGTATGATTCTAAAACACTTTTTTTAAGTTGCTCTCTCGAAGCATCTGCTTAATACTTCACATTTAATGTTACAGTGTAAGCAGCTGCTATTATTTTAAAGGCATAAAGAGAACTATCTCATCAACATTTATCCAGCTCTTTGATCAGTTCTGTGGCATCTGGTCTGTCTTCAGGACTGGCACTCAACATTCGCTCTATCAACTTGTGCTGTTCCATTCAGCATCACCCGTAACACAGCCAGGAAAAATGATAAGAGTAGGTTAGATGATGCTCATCTTTGAGAAGGCATTAATCATTTCAGCATTTGTTCAGCACTTGCACCAAAGACAAAGTATGCTCAATTTCAGCATATTGATCAAGAAATTACACTCACTTCAAAGCTAAATTTCCTGGAGAACTGTGGTGGAAAAACCCTACTTCTTATATCATCCCAAATCTAAAAGGTGCAAAAAAAGAAAGAAAGAAAACACTTCATTCCTTATAACATATCAGACATGATAAACAGCAAGATGAATGCATAGATTGTCTTATATATAAAGGACTAAAAGATGAACCAAACCTTGCTCTTTTCATGCACTGTGACGAGTTTGTAGATGAGCTCAAAATATATGAGACCCAGAGCGTAAATATCCACCTTTCTGTCATAGGATGTTTGAGTCGCCTATTAAGTTTATAACAATACAAAAAATCACCACAAAAAGCTTTTAAACACTGTTTACTGTAGATCATTATAATCCAAGATGAAATCAAAATAGATTATACTTTCTAAATGCATATGCCTGTGTGTGATTCATCAATAAACAGTCCAATTGTTTTTACTTGGATATAAGTAAGATGAAAGTAGTAAAATGGGTTATGAACTGCGTTTCATGTTGATTTAAATGTATGCCTTTTGACTCGCCTGCTCCGGGCTCATGTAATTACGTGTTCCTCTCCTTTTAGTCCGTTCCAGCAGTTGTTTATCATTGTCATTTTCTGCTGCAGTCACGAGGCCGAAGTCCCCAACCTTTACTCCTCCATCACTGCTAAACATTATGTTTTCAGGCTGAAACAGAGACAGAAACAAAAGCCGGAGCCATCGCCGGCTGCCAAGGAGGTTCAAGCCGTCCACTGAACGTCCAGTACCACTGCATGGAACTGCGAGGAAGAGCCTCTCAGTCCCACTGGGGGAAGATTTGTTTTCCCTCTCTCCCCTCTCATGCCTCCAGCTCTTTTTCTCTCGCTTTGACTGTCCTTACCCCCAGGTGCTGCGTCCGCCATGATTGGTCCTCCCAGAGGGGGCAGGTGGTGTGGGGAGTAGAGCACAGCGGGAGTAACCCCCGGCCTGTGAGGGTCGATGTGGCAAGTAGCGAGGGTGAGGCCAGTGGCGACAGGGATAATGACCACCGGCTTCACGCCACACTCAGTCTCACAGAAGAGTGAAGAACAAGAGAGCAACAGGCCTGGATTTTATGTTGTGTTTTGTTTGTTTTATTATGTGGGTGCGCAGCAGCCATCTGTTTTTTTTTTTTTTTTTTTTTTTTGCAAGGTACTCACCTTTAGATCTCTGTGGATTAAACACTTAGAGTGAATGTACTCCACGGCCGTCAGCAGCTGCCTGCTGATCTGTGCTGCGTCCACTCTCCTCTCTTGGAAATGTTCATTTGATGAGTTCCTCTTAAGACGCAATGTGTCTTTGAAACACATTGCTCCATTTGAATGGAGAGGAACTTCGTCTCCGGGCCACTGCTAGAACTAAAGCCAAATTTTCAGCAGAACAAATGTATTTGATGTTTGGTTTTTAAAAGAGTCCAATACAAGCATAGATGTTAAAGTGCCCCTATTATGTTTTTTTGAATATTCCCTTTCATGCATTGTGTAATATAGCTGTTTGTGAATGTAAAAGTTCTGCAAAGTTGTAAAGTCAAAAGTAAATAAAGTTACTGTCTACCAAAAGAAAGTATCGACTCTGAATCGCCAATGTGAGTCGTTTTTGTTTAGAATCTTTTTGATGACACTTCAACATCACTAGAACAGACATTCAAATAATGCCTGCCCATGTAACGCCACATTTTTTTTCTCAGTAACGGTAACGGCGTTGTAACGGGGGAAACAGTAATTCATATGATTACTCGTTACTGAAAAACGAATTCCGTAAGTAAAGGCATTTATCTATAACGCCGTTATTCCCATCACTGAAAATCAGCGTCAACATTACTGTCTTTACAGTGTGTACAATCACAAAGGTTTATGAAGCCTTCGCATGAAGCTGAAGAAGTTTGTTATGGTAATAGGGGGCATTTGTTTCTGACGTGACCAGTACAAACTGGGCCATCTGGCCAATCAGAGCAGAGTAGGCTCGTTAGAGAGACTGATTCATCCAACAAGTCATTTGAGAATCATTGAACACTGTGGTAATGTGCAATGTATATTATGAAAAAATTAAAGTGTTTTTTGACTGTTGATGCATGTAAAACTGTTGTTAGAGACAAAAGATTTTATAAAAAATTAGGTCACTTTAAAATGGCATAATTGGGGCACTTTAATGTTAGTAGAAAAGTAAGGGGCTGCATGACTATTGCTATTAGTGTGTTGTGTCTGTGTCGAGTAATCATGAAACAGTTTCAGTCAGGCAGACCCTTGTTTGTTTTAGAACCAGTTGTGTTTGCTAAATTACTCTGAGATGGTCTCTGATGACTCCTCATGTATGTATGTCATGTCCTCGACCCAAGCTGTGTAGTAGCGGACGATGTTGGCATTATTAAAACCAGACAAAGCTCGAACCTCACA
Source organism: Pseudorasbora parva (assembly GCF_024679245.1). NCBI lineage: Eukaryota > Metazoa > Chordata > Actinopteri > Cypriniformes > Gobionidae > Pseudorasbora > Pseudorasbora parva. Next base: position 48,151,564 of record NC_090174.1, read on the forward strand.
AAGAGCTTTTCTGTGGAGATACAGAAAATATGATATTACGATATGTAGATGCTGTACAAAAACGTTTGTCTTTTTTTGGACATCATTAGCATACAATCAATTAAAAGTCTCATCCAGCCAATACAAATTAGATTAAAGGGGCCTATTATGCCCCCTTTCACAAGACGTAATATAAATCTCTGGTGCCCCGAGAATGTGTGGAAGGGTCAAGTTGGACATCACTTGTCTCTTCTTAAGAGCGATATCCTTTAAGAACCATTTTAGAATCAATAAGAAAATCAGAGTCAAAACGAATCTGTCATAACCATTTCTACCTTAAATAAATCAGATGAACTATAACTATTTGTGTAAACTTTCGCAATAAATGTATAGGCCTATTTACTGCATTATGAACACCTTACAACCTTACTGCAAAATAAAGGAGAAAAACTCAATAAAATGATACAACGCAAACATACAATTCTGGCTAAGTCAAGAAAAGAGAGAAACAATTAGAAATGACACAGTCCGAATGTAGGCTATCCATTTTTCCTTTGTATTTTTATTCTATTAAATTTTCTGGGGACCCTTTAGAACTTTCTGGATGACCCTGGGGGTCCCCGGGCCTAGAGCACAAGCTCTCCCTTTATAGTCGCTAAAAGCTGTCATCACTTAATGAACGTGATCATATTTATACCGTACGCATGCTGGATATTTTGCAAACTCCTTCTAGCTAACAATATGATTTATTACAGAGGATTACAAGTCCAGTCCGTCTCCCTTAGTTCGAAGCATATGGTCCAAAGGGGGGCACAGCAGGGATGCCCATGGGGTCCTAGAGCAACCCAGATCTGTTAATTATTTTTATTTGCCTAGTAAAATGTCTAGATGTCAAAACAGCTATATGGATAAAACAATTAACGTTTATTTGTAAATTATTTTGGATGGATTTTATTAAGAGATAGGCCTATGACATTAAAATTTCCTGATTTCAGAAGTGATTTCATTAAAACCCGACAGAAGTGACACAGATTAAATACTATAGAAAATAAACACCTCCCCCTCTCTATCATGACAAAGCAGTGATACTTTAAAAAAAAATATTTATATTGCTGTTTTTCTTAAATTAAAATGTTTTACTCAATATGAATCATTACGTTCTTAATATCATTTGTGAGGTGAATGTAGGCTACATGTCACAATTTTGATTAAATTAATTAACATAAATTTGCAATCAGCTCATATTAATTTCATAATAGATATGCCTACTACTGTATTAATACAACATTTAGCTACGGTGTTACGAAAATGTTTGTTAGAAATTATGTTTTGGGTTTACGATACAAGTAGCCTAGATAAAACATGCACAAGACTGGTATTTAATTGACATTTTATTTACAATATAAAAATATAATGCATAGGTCTAACATGCAAAGCAATTGTATCACATTTCTTACACAATGCATGCTTTCCGTGAAAGTAATTAGAATAATCAACAACAACAACAAAAATAATAAAGCAAGATCAGTCGGACGTAGCAGTGCTCAATGCACAGCTACACGGGAAGGTCAACACATAGGAACCTTAAAATTACTGCCTACTAATATCAGACATGTTAGGCTTAGGCTACATTTAAATAATCTTATAGAGCGACTAAAATGTGTCTAGGAATTTTATATTTTGCACGTATAGTCTTTATTTATTGAATAGCTATAGGCTATTCATCATCAGTAATGAATCCTGGTCGCGCGGATCTCCTTCATTAACCTCCTCGGAGACGCAGAGTCATGTGAATGGTGCTTCCAGGTGTGATGCCGTAGTCTTGCAGCTTCATGCCAGCCTCCAGTTGTCTGCCGCCGTATATCAGTCGCTGCTGGTCCTTGGGGACACTGTCTTTGCGGAAGATCTTTGTCTGGAGCTGATCTACGGTCTCATTGACATCAACCTCATAGGTTTTGGTCTGGCCCTTCTCGTTCTTGACGAACACTTGGAAAGGTCCAGGGTTCGTGATGAGCAGCATCACCACTGAGCCTGAGAGCAAACCGTAACTGCTGAGGCTTCTGTTATCATCATCAAGGCTGATACGGTGACCGTTTTCACTAGAAAGCTTCTGTTTGTAAGGAGGTTCATTGAAGTGCTGAGAGATTAGCTGCTTGAGTTCACCAACCGTGGCATTACCGTTCACCACCAGCCGCTTCACATCTCCGTTCAACAGTTTTATTATCAGTTCCATTTCCTGACAATTAAAAAAACATACACGCACATTAGCACTACCACAACATCATAAACAGCATATATAGGTGATTAGCGTTAATATCAACGCGCAACATTTAGCCAATATGCGACTTACCGAGCTGGGTTATGCAAAGAACGGCTTTTCGCTGAGTTGCTTTCTTGAGCAAGTCTGGTAAATTTCACAGTAATCAAATGTGTCTTTGGTCACAGTGAGCAGAGGTATGAATACACACATATATAAGCATCAACTAAAGCCCTGCCTCAAACGTAGGTTTCGTTTCCAAAAACTTAAGTCACTTTCGGTTTCCATTCACACCATCGCTGCATCGACAGGACTTTCAGCGCAGATATCCCAATAAACAGTCATGCTCAGCAAAATAAAATCCTGAAACTTTCATTACATATTTTGCATAAATTTACGTTAAAAAAAATCCCATTGCCATTTGTATCAGCTAAACAAAACAATAAAAGTAGCTAAGCTCAATATCAGGGATCATTGGAATGACGGAATTTCCCACGATCACGTGATATAGGTGCCTATAAATGTTTTCTGTTTATGCTTCTAGTTTTATTACATTCACATTTTTGTTAACTAAATTATCATTAATATTTAAAATATGCTCTTATTGTTTTTTAAAAGATTATTTAAATAATTTCTATTTGTGTTTGACATTATTATTCTGTATAAGAGAGAGACTCTATAAAGAGTCTTTATTAGACTCTATAAAGATAGTTAATCATTTCCATAAAAAAAATGTTTGGAACATTACAACACTCAAAGACACAGCACGACTGATATAAAATACATGTTTATTATAACACAAAGTCAGTATACATTTCAGTCAAAATTCTGAGTGTTTAAGCATCGCAGATCTCTCTTCTCTCTTTGGTAGTGGGATGTTTCCTACATTAAGAACGAGTAGTACACAGATTCAGTTACTAAAAAAGGTACCAGGCAATAAAATTAACCAAGACACATTGTTCTAATCAGACGGACAAACAGTTAGAAATGTAAACAGTGATTCCAAGCTCAGGCTTATGAAAGTTATCCATCTCTGGTTAATTCATTAAACACAAAATGAAAAATGTTACAATGGACTTATTGTTATTTTTACCTGGAGGTGCAACAAAGTACTCTTCTACTGTGTTTTTGGCAAGCTGGAGCAACTTCTCTGCACATTCACCCTCTGTTACAGTGTCAGCTCTCAAATACAGGTCTCTGTACACAACATGAAAGTTCAAAGGAAAAGTCTAACTTCTGTAAAATGGTAACATGTCGACACTGAGCAAACATACTTGGAGTGGTTGGGGAGATCAGAGCAGTAACTATTTCGCATTGACATATTAAGCAATATTATCAGACAACCAAAGAAAACACAGTCAAAAAAGGTATTGCCTTATTTCACCTGTCAAACCTGACTGGAAGTTGAGAACGATTAGTAAACTGTTACATAACTTTTGTGAGTTGATCTGAGCTTTATTGAATACCTGTCCTCTAGAACTGAATCCATTGGATCTACACCATCAGTATTGATGACATGAAGTTGATCTGCAAATCGAATCGCTTTCTCCAGACAGTCCACCCCTTCTTTACTGCCAAAGTCAACAAGGGCTAATCGCTCCAACTTGTCCACCAAGTCTGGTGACACTCTTGTTGCCTGCAAAGAAAAGTTAAACATGGTTACTTATTTTAGGAAAATGTAAAAAAAAAAAAATCTCAATAAATAAAAAAAATCCTTCAAATGCAATGACCAAAACAGCAGTAATATTCATACTAAATTAATAGATTTTTCCAATTTAATATATCATTATTAGAATTTAACATTTTAGTAATTGTAGCAAAAGCATAACAAAAAATGCACACATTCAGATTTTAATAAATGTATAACAGCTACAAATTCTAACATTTATTTTTACTCATTTTGAAATATATATCGCACATCAACAATCAACAAGATGCAATTAATTAATTAATTGAATAACACCTGCTCTTATCAGATCAGATATGAACATTAATTGCTAATTCGTAGCAGTCTGGAAACAACTTGTAATTTTGATAAGCCCTAATATTCTTGCCTAAATTGTAATGTTTAGCCTTACAGATAATATATGTGAAATGTACCTGATCAATCACAGGTCTCAGACCGGATGTACAGGTTTGATCATAGGATTAAATACATCATTGAAAATAAAACTTGTTACAAGGTACTGAGATATAAGAACAAGAATAATAGCCGTTAAAACGAAAGCGTATTTGTGTAGTATTTTTTTTATTACATAAACTATAGTTTAAATGTGACGTTGAGTGCTGCTCGGATTCTGAGCTAGTAGTCTGCTGCCCTCTACTGTCAAGTTCAAAAAACATCAAAATGAAGCTAGATAAGATATCTTCATGTGAGCACAGTAAACTAATGGACTTGTTCTCGTACGCCAGACGTGATACATTTTGGTCATGTGGCAAAATTTGTCGGGGTTGTCCATCTTTACACATTGCCTGCTAACCTAGTGGAGGGAAGGGCAAAACACATAAGTTGCAGGCTTGCAGTTTAAAACGTCTTTGAAAAGAGGCATTACCGGTGGAAGTTGATTTTCATTTATGGGCTGCCAAGTGGGTACCTGAGGAACCTGAAGATTAGAATAGGGTGCGCAATGTTTATACAAGTATGTTGTTAATATGTCATATCATATGTTAAAAAGCAAACATTTGTTCACGTATCAATTGGTTAATTTATCTTAAACATTTATTCATCCCAACTGCAAATTAACCACGTTTTACCTTGGAATCCCAGGCAGAGTTACTTGATTCCCGTTTTAATGTCCATCGTGACCATGACGTTCTGCTGGCCGATACAGTTGCGATTAGAAAAGGCAGCTTCAATACTCCACACCGAGGATGCGCAGGCCGCAGCGCCCTTGAAGCGTGTGCCGCACATTTACAAAACATGTTAAAATCACGTTCCTAAAACTGTCACGTTCCTGTGCGCGTTAAGCTAGTTAAAACGCGATTATAAAGGACATTTGTATTGCTAAAGACTCCTAACCACAGACGACCTACCACCAAAAAAAATAAAAAAAATCTGTTTCCGGAAGTTGTAGTTTTCGAAGTTCCTGACGTCCCTTCTGAGAGGAGATGTGTTATAACAGCGTGCAAGAGCCCGGATAGCTCAGTCGGTAGAGCATCAGACTTTTAATCTGAGGGTCCAGGGTTCAAGTCCCTGTTCGGGCGAACAATTTTTCATTGTCCTTGCTTTTCACAAAGGCAAATGCAAGAGTAAATGTTTATGAATTGGTGAATATAGTGTATATTATATTATATAGCAAGCATGTGTCAAACAAAGAATTTGATAATCACACAATCGCTGTGTAATTTCAGAATATTATGACAACGGACCACAAAACCAACAAAAATTATTGTAAGCCCATGCATCATGTCAGCGCTCAGACCAGCAGCAGATACTTCCGCATGTTAATAATAAGTTATTTGGTAGGCTGTTAGAAATCGCTCCTATAACTTACTCATTCAATTTTCCATACATTAGCTCACTAATATAGTACACTTGAGGGAGTGAATGAAAACGCCGAAGTGCGCTGTCACTTTTGCATAAAAAACGTTTGTGCTTGCGGTTTAATAATTATTTTTTAACGTAGCAAACTGGTAGTTTCAGTAATAATGTAAATATTTCTCTTGAACTCTGTTATGGAAACTAACATATCAATTAACAATTAATCAAAAAGTAATTATACCTGTAAGATATTACTGTAGCCAAATTGGGCCAGAGGTATGGAAACCCTATGTGGAAACCGGGTGGATGATTAAGCTGCGGGCGCCATCTTCTGGCGAGACGCGGGATGTCATCTTTCTTTTACTGTCATTCGACCTATGCATTCGACACGACCCTCACACTGCATTATGGGCATTCGTACGGTTATCATGACGGTTACCAAAACACTCGGTATTGTGGTGCATTGTGGGATTGAATGAGTGTACTCGAAAACCTCTACTTTGGTTTCGGACAGAAACTTATTATCTTTTACTGTCTATGGGACAGATGGACACCCATACAAATGAATTCCCCACTCAAAAGGTTAGGTCAGGGGTGTCCAAAACTCATATGGGCCACTGTCCTGCAGAGTTTAGCTCCAGCTTGCCTCAACACGCCAGGTGTTTCATTGGGGTTAGAGCTAAACTCTGCAGGATAGTGGCCCTTTGGGAGCAGGATTGGACACCTATAGGAGCTAGGTCGACTCAGATTAAATGTATGTAACAGACCGTATTCAATTTATCATATACAGACTAACTGCTTTATCTACTAAACCTTGACATATAAAGTAAAACAGTGCGGACAGAATAAAATCAATCACGCAACGCATTCGATTTTAAGTAACTTACCGAAACGGCAAACAAATCCAGTAGTAAAGCTTTAGCTTCTTGATTGATGCCGTCGTCCAGGATTATGGTTTAATTGCTGAGCTGAAATGCTTTAAAAAGATTTGGCGTTCTTCACAAAATTAAGCTCTTGTGTAGGTCTCTCATAACTCCATCTTTTCTTAAAAGTGAATTTTGAAAACAGCGTGAATAATAAATTTGCATGTTGCTTGCGTTTTTCATTGAGAAAAGCTAGCTATCACCATTTTTCCTGATCGAGTTCCAATCCTCACACAGGCGGAAAGCGTCATTAATCGAGTACCCCACTCATATAAAGGGACGATATGATTGGTCAATTCGTGTCATTTCAGATTCGGCACCAATCACAGAGCTGAAAACGTTGAATTGTCAAATTACAAATTCTTTTTTTTTTTTTTTTTTTTTTTTTTTTTCGTTTTTTTTTTAAGAATAGGGCATTATTTATTATAAATTATTTATCAGTATGACAATGTTGACTTCCCATTTGTTTTTTTTTTTTTTTTTTTTTTTTTTTTTTTTTATTTTTTTTTTTTATTTATTTTTTTTTTTTTTTATTGCAAATACATCTCTTAGAAAAGTAACATTTCCAACAATGTACATATTAGTCAAGTAAACTCATTTCGCACAGACATAGGACAGAAATGAAATGGAAGAACGTAAAGAGAGGAAAAAAAACAAAAACAAAAAAACAACAACAAAAAACAAACAACAACAATAAAAAAAGAACATTAATCATGTTACATGAAAGATCTCATCATATTTCTTCAAAAAAGACGTACATTTTCTATTATCGATCAATCTTAGAGTTTTGATTAAATATTGTACTTCACATAAGAAATCAATAATAGACGGAATTTTCTTAAGAAATCTTTGTTTGTGAAAATAAAATTTAGCTGCAAGGATAAGGAAGTTTACAGTAGATTCTAAAGATTTGTTTGGGTTTTCAAAAAGACAAATGACATCCTTCAAGCATAGATTATAGTTCATATTAATTTTAGAAAAACAATAAGAGCTCAAATCATTCCAGAAAATTGAAGATATGTTACAAAAGAAAAATAAATGACAGATGTTTTCACTTTCAATTTTACAGAAGGTGCATGTATCGGTTACATCACAGTATTTGGACAAAAGGGCATTACAAGGGTATATATTATGCAAAATTTTAAAGTGCACTTCTCTCATTTTATTTGGTATGCAATATTTATATGGCAGTAACCATGTTTTTCTCCAATGAATATTATCTATTATAGAATTCCAGAAAAATTTCCCTTTTGGAGTAATTACGTTTCTTGACTGAGAGAGTTGACGAATAAATTTATTATTACACTCTTTACTCAAAAGGGAAATGCCTTCCAAACATAACAAACAATGTTGTCTGGAAAATGACTCATGGGATAGGGAAGCTTTCATCAGACATTTTAAACCACTCGGAATAGCTTTTATAATAGAGTTAAATTCTTTAAACGGGACAGGATATTGGTATATATTCATAAAGCTCTCATACGATAACAGATCACCATTAGAGTTGAAAAGATCAGCAATAAAAATTATGTTTTTATTAAACCATTTATCAAAAAAAATTGACCTATTTCTAATTCTAATATCTGAATTATTCCATAAGATGGTTTTGTGGGGTGAAAAGTTGTGGTTGTAGATCATTTTCCAGGCTAACAGAGCTTGTTGATGAAATCTAGCCAATTTAATGGGAAGTTTACCAGTGGAGTAATTACACTTCATCAAAAAAGAGAGGCCACCTACTCTTTTAAATATATTATTTGGGATAAAATACCACATAGAATCTGACCCAAGCAAGCATCTCTTCAGCCAATTAATTTTGAATGTGTTGTTAGTATCATCAAAATTCAGGACTTCAAGACCCCCCTCACTCCTTTTATTTGCCAAAATAAATTTGTTTAATTTGTGAGTTTTATTATACCAGATAAAATCAAGAAAAATCTTATCAATATTTTTTGAAGTGTGATTATCTACTGCTAAAGATAGGGAAGGGTACACAAATCTAGATAGTCCATCAGTTTTGGATAAAAAGACTCTGCCTAAAATGGATAAATCTCTTTGGAGCCAACTATTGAAAATATATTTTGTTTTGGATAGTCGAGGAGAGAAATTCAAAGATTGTCTACTAATTAAATTTTTTGTAATATGAATGCCTAAATATTTCACTTCATTTTTAACTGGTATATTTTCAATTTTAGTTTCTACATTGTCAAATAAGCAAATTATTTCACACTTGAGTAAATTAAGTTTGAGTCCAGAGGCATTAGAGAAAGCATTAATTGTAGTTAAGACTGGAGAAACTTGCTCTTTATCTTTTAAGAATAAAGTGGTATCGTCTGCTAATTGTGAGATTCGAATCTCCCTGTTAAAGATATTAAGCCCAACAAAGTTATTATTGCGCAAAATATCAATAGATAAAGTTTCTACAACAAATAAAAATAAAAATGGGCTTAGAGGGCAACCCTGTCTTATTCCGCGAAGAATAGGAAACCTTGGTGACGTACGAGAATTTAAAATTATACAACTGTCAATATCTTTATACAACATTTGGACAATATTAATAAAATTGGAGGGGAATCCAAAAGCCTTTAAAGAGTTTATGAGATACTGGTGCTCTACAGTGTCGAAGGCCTTATAAAAATCGAGGAATAATATAATTGCATCAGACTTAATTTCTTCTTTATAGTCAATAAGATCCAGAACAAGACGAGTATTACAACTGATATGACGTCCTTTCATAAAGCCGGTCTGGGTTTCATTAATGACATGATGTAAATGTTGTTTTAATCTCTTAGCAAATACAGAAGCAATTAATTTATAATCAAAATTTAGAAGAGTTATAGGGCGCCAATTATCAATTATAGTCACATCTTTGTCTGGTTTAGGAATAAGAGATATTATTCCTTGTCTCATAGTGGGAATCATTATTTCATTTTTTATACAGTCCTGAAGCATTAAGAAAAATGGTTGCTCTAAAATATCCCAGAACTGTATAAAAAATTCTAAAGTAAGGCCATCGCAGCCAGGCGACTTCCCCTTTTTCATCAATTTCATTGCATCTCTAATTTCATTTAGAGATATAGGAACTTCACATAATAGTTTAAATTCATCACTTATTTGCGGTATATAATTCTTAATCTCATTCAAGTATGATTCGCTTAGGTTTGCCTGAAAGTCCGAGGTGTATAAATTTTTAAAAAAATTGGTGACAAAATACTCTATTTCTTCAGGGTGTTTAGAAACAGAATTGTTAATTTGCATAGCAGAGATACTTTTCCTTTTAAAATTCCTTTTCTCAAGTGAAAAGAAGAAACTAGTATTTTTCTCTCCTTCCTCAATCCATTTCGCTCTAGATCTAACGAAGGCACCCTTAACTATTTCTATATATAATTGGTCTAATTCTAATTGCAAAGTTTTTAATTGACTCATCTCTATAACAGAGAGATTCTCTTTTTTGATTAGGTTATTTATATCACTTAATAAGTTGGCTTCTCTATCAGCATTAACCACCTTTAGGGCTTTAGCTCTATTTATAGCTAGTGATCTAGCTTTAAATTTAAAAAATTCCCAATTAGCACCATGAGACTCAAACTCATTTTTTGAGAATATTTCATTAGCTAAACTCTTGATCTGATTATTAAATGTTTTATCTTTAAGCAGAGTATTGTTCAACTTCCAATATCCACGCAATGTGTTCTTCCTGTTTTTCGTCTGCAAATTCAGCTTAATTACTAAGTGGTCAGAGAATGGAGCATACTGGTGGCTAACATCAAGCACATATTGCAATATCTGTTGAGAAATCAAGAAAAAGTCTATTCTGGATTTAGAGGTTAGTAACTTATTACTCCATGTAAATTCCTTAACACCTGGGTGATAATAACGCCATGCATCTGCAATATGAAGATTATCACACAAAGTGAAAATAATGGTATTACTGAGGGCCGTTTTGGGAGGAAATCTGTCAGCTGAGTTATCTAAAACTTCATTAAAATCTCCAGCAATAACAATAAAAGCCTGTTGATGTTTATTTTTTAAAGCTTCAATTTTCCGTTGTAATGATAGAAAAAGAGATTTGTTGGCAGAACTTAAGTTGTGGCCATATACATTACATATGATAAAAGTAGCATTATCAAGTTTAGTGACAAGAATAACCCATCTTCCTTCCGTAGAAACCAAAGACTCTACAATATCTCCTTTAAACTTGTTAATCAAAATGAGAACACCAGCTGAGTGGTTAGAACCATGGCAAAAGTAAATCTTATCGCCCCATTGTGATTTCCAAAAACGAACATCATTCTCACAGGAATGAGTTTCTTGTAAGAGTATTAAGTCAGCATTCGTTCTTCTACAAAATAAGAATAACGCCTTTCTTTTAGTGAGATCTCTCAAGCCACGAGTGTTTAACGAAATAATACTCAAAGAGTTAAACTCCAAGTCTTGCATTTGCATAGAAGAAGAAGAAAAAAAAATAAAAACAGAAAAACACTAACTTGGGATTATGGGAATAAAACCCAGAACAGTAACAATAACGCAGAAGATTGAAGCTTACCGCTGTAAACCTGAGGTAACAAAAGAGGTAGTTAAGCTAACATATACCTAAACTTAGGCAAACGTGCAAAATTAAGGGAGGGCATAACTTACTTATGCTGTGTAGGAACCACAACAGTAGTACAACAACAACAACAAAAAACCAAAACTTTCATGTTGCGCCATAAGGTCAGACTGCACTTAGTTCGTTCATTGGCAACTCAGGAGTCAAGTTAGCTTTCAGGAACTTCATGTAGTCTGTGAATAAGAGTCTATCCGCGCACAACTTGAAAGTTGAATTTGAGCGCCGCTACTGCTCCATGAAGATTGGTTGTAAACGAGAGACTGATCGAAAGCAACTCAGTGCATCACAAAGGAAAAACTGGAAATCTGGTGACCTTTACTGTGCATCTTAGGGGTTAAGTTCAAGTTTTTTTCCAGCAACAAAAGCATGAGGACCCTTCCATGAGACCTTTTTTCCTTCCTCACGAGCCTTCTTCACAAGCGGCCATAATTTAGCTCTAGCATCAACATCTTGCTTGATCAACGCCTCTTTGATGCGAAGCTTGTTTTCCTTTAGAAATCGAGAGTCTTTCGCAGCCCGCCATACCATATCTCTGTAGGTTCGCATGGTAAAACGCATGATGATGTTGCGAGGTGCTCCGTCGGATCTCCTTTGGCCCAGGCGGTGTACAACATCAACTACCTCATCCAACTTGTTCTGGATACTGGGAACCATCTTTCGTAGGATGTCGATCGTCACGCTTCTTGCATCTTCTCCATCGCGTTCTGGGACCCCCTGTAGCTTGAGGTTCCATCTACGCGAGTACCGCTGCATTTCTTCCATGTTTTCTTTTAAACATATGTTTTCAGCGCGCAGTTCCACATTCTCCTTTTCAAGTTGAACGATCTTGATATCATGCCTTTTGACGTCTTCACTTATATGGGAGACCTTCTCAGACAGTTTGTCGAGTTTTTCGCAAGAAACAGCAACCTTACCGTGCGTTTCATCCACTTTAGCCGTTAGCTTCTGAATCGCGTCAAGGAGAGTAGATAAAGAAACTTCGTTCGTGCCTTTTGAGCTCGCAAGCTTGGATGGAGTAGAGCAAACAGGCCTCGCAAAAACCTCTTCATTGGCACCGATTTCTGTCTCAATATTAACCTTCTCCAGATCGGTCGATTCCATGCAGGTGTCTTCCATGAGGTGTCCAGCTAATATGGCGCTTTCTTGAAGGGACTGATTCTTTCTTTTTTTGCCCATTTTGTCAAGTCAGGGTTAAGTATTGCCCAAAATTAGTGTTAATAAGAAATAAATGATCGCAATCTGAACTTTACATACTTAAATCTCAGCTTGTTAGCCTTAACACCTCAGACTACTCGGACGCTTAAAAAACGTGACAATTCACACCGCTGCCATCTTGGCACACCCAAATTACAAATTCCCCAAAATAACATTAGAACTGATGACTTTTCATTAAAAAAGATTTAACTTTTTAAACTATTTTTTAATTATTTATTTATTTACAGTAGTTCTCTCTTGAGGGTCCTAATGGTCCCCATCTGATTGTTTACACGACTGATAAAAAAAATATAAAGAAAAGGTAATCGCGACTTCTCACAATTCTGACTTTTTTTCGTGGGTAATTAGCCTATGACTTTTTCAGTAAAAAGTCAGAATTGCAAGGTATAAAATCAGAATTGCAAGCTAACTCGCAACTGTGAGAAAAAAAAAGTCAAAATTGTGAGTTTATATCACACTTCTGACTTTATAACTCACATTTGCGAGTCTATACCTTAATTTTGAGATGAAAAGTCGCAATTATTTTTTAATCCGTTGCGGAAACAAGCTTCCATAGTCAACCACAATCAAACTAATTATAAACTAATGTTCATTAAAAAACACTATAACACCACACACACACACATAATTTTTATAACATTAAAACACACACACACACACACACACACACACACACACACACACACACACACACACACACACACACACACACACACACACACACACACACACCTATGATGGTTAGATTTGTTGGAAAAATAAGAACAATTCCATTTTATTAAGTTTTTTAAACAAGTACATTTACCATTTAATATATATTTAGAATGTAACACTTTGCAGTAATTGACCACAGTGTAGCAAGAACATTCACATAAAAAACAGACAAAATGCATACATTCAGATTTAAATAAACGTATAACAAATTTTATATCAATTTTTACTCCTTTCAGAATATATTTAGCATGTGAAGTAATCAACCAGATGCAATGCAGAACAATGATTAACACCTGCTCATATCAGATTACAAATGAGATGCTAGATGCTAATTCACAGTGTTCATAGTAGTCTGGAATACACTTTTGATTTGCTTCTTGCCTAAATAGTAATTTTTAGCTTTATTTTATAGATCAGATATGCGGAAAATATATACTTGTGATTTGATACACATTCTGATTGCACCTCGTGGTGGATATACCTGATTAACCACAGCTTTCAGACCCGTTGCTGTCCTGGTTTGATCACAGGATCATTAATACTTCATTGTGATTACAAGATTTTATAAAGAACTGTGATATAAGAGCTATAACAGAGGATGGTATGTTTGTAGGATGAAGAAGCAACAATGTACAATTTTATACAACAATCCATTCATTAATTAAAAAATAAATAAGAGCACTAATGATATTAATTTCTTTATGTGGATATTAGTGTTCATTCTGAAAACCATGTAGCCAACAACACCAGTTAATAATATAGATTCTCTCTATATAATAAATATAGCATGTATTTGTCTGTACAGTCCACAAACAGCAAGAATACATCAAGCAGACAAGGCCTTGCGGTAGTGATTGTGAATTGTCCTGGTCCACACACACACACACACACACTTTCCCATTTCTGCCATATAAGAAAAACATCATGCTTTTGTAAATCATAGCCTAATTATGACATAAAAAGTAAAAATTATGACAGTTATATTAATGACATTGATAATTGAGTATAAAGTCAATTATGATGTTTAAAGTCAATTTCGACTTTTTAAATCTCATAATTATGACTTAACTATGATTTTTTTTACGCATGTAATTTACCAAAGCATGATTTTTTTTCTTAGATAGCAGAAATGTGATTCCATAGACAAACATCAAATAATTCTAATGCCAGTTTTTCATAAGGTGACTGACACCAACGCAGTGAAACACAGTACTGACTCGAACATTACATAAACCGGATGAAAAACACAAATCATTAATCAGTTCCATAACCAAAGAGAAGGAATACACTGTAACTATTAACGGACACATTTTTTTTCTGTACTAAATCTAATACCTAGAGGCATTCCTTGGTATTCTCCAGTAATATACTTTGTGATACAATAACCTGATCTGATTTAGTGAAACAACTCACAGTAAAGACTTTGACTTGGAAATAAGCAGGTTACAAAAACACATGCGAAAGGTCGGCTGACTGAAAGCACAGCGCCTCATACTGCTACAGTTGTACACAGGAAAATCTGGATAACTAATTAAAAGTGGCACGTCAGAATACAGAACACAAATAAAGTGTGCAGGTCATACAGGAGCATTAAAGGGATAGTTCACCCAAAAATAAAAAAATGACCCCATGATTTACTCACCCTCAAGCCATCCTAGGTGTACATGACATTCTTCTTTCAGACGAACACAATCAGAGTAAAAAAAATAAAAAAATAAGTCCTGGCCTACCCAAGCTTTATAATGGCAGCCCAAAATTTGAAGCCCAAAAAGTGCATCCATCTATTATAAATGTACTCCACACGGCTTAACAAAGGCCTTCTGAAGCGAATCAATGGTTTTTTGTAAGAAAAATATCCATATTTATAACTTAAGTAAAATATGCCTTCCGTATTCAACTTTACTGCTAAAGATGTTAAGGCTACAACATACTCCGCAAGAACAGAGAAAAAAATGGAAAAACATCCAGTATGCGGCAGTCCTGTGGGCGAAAATGCCTTGTTGATGCCAGAGGTCAGAGGAGAATGGGCCGACTGATTCAAGCTGACAGAAGAGCAACTTTGACTGAAATAACCACTCGTTACAACCGAGGTATGCAGCAAAGCATTTGTGAAGCCACAACACGCACAACCTTGAGGCGGATGGGCTACAACAGCAGAAGACCCCACCGGGTACCACTCATCTTAACTACAAATAGGAAAAAGAGGCTACAATTTGCTGTTTTCTGTTGAGACATTCAGATGGTAGAGTCAGAATTTGGCATAAACAGAATGAGAATATGGATCCGTCATGCCTTGTTACCACTGTGCAGGCTGGTGGTGGTGGTGTAATGGTGTGGGGGATGTTTTCTTGGTACACTTTAGGCCACTTAGTGCCAATTGGGCATCGTTTAAATTCCACGGCCTACCTAAGCATTGTTTCTGACCATGTCCATCCCTTTATGACCACCATGAACCCATCCTCTGATGGCTACTTCACAAAGCTTGAATAATTTCAAATTGGTTTCTTGAACATGACAATGAGTTCACTGTACTAAAATGGCCCCCACAATCACCAGATCTCAACCCAATAGACTAGAGCATACCCAGTATTAGTATGGTGTTCCTAATAATTCTTTAGGTGAGTGTCTAAAAAAGACGTTTTCCTCACATAAGCGTGTTGCACCATTCCTGTCGGAGTCAATATAGAAGGCACAGCACTGTGTTTTAATCTCAATATGTCTGCAAATCCAGCATCGACCTGAGACTTGTTTACAAACGATTCCGCATTGAAATGAAGGGAATACGTGTACACGTGTCCTCCCCATGTGAGCTGGAACTTCATTATAAATAAAATAAATATCACATATTCCTAATTTTATGATCCGATAGAAGCTTATGCAGCGACTGTGTTCTTCAGGAAAAGCGCAATATCTTGCGATTTTCTTCGGGATGTTTATTGCACTTTTTTGAGCTTCAAATTTTGGGCTGTCATTCACTGCCATTATAAAGCTTGTATTAGCCAGGATATTTTTTAATACAACCTCTGATTGTATTAGTCTGAAAGAAGAAAGTCATGTACACCTAGGATGGCTTGAAAGTAAATAAATCATGAGGTCATTTTCATTTTTGGGTAAATGATCCCTTTGAGAGGGCGGTCACACTGAATTTTAAGCATGCAAAATTATCCTGTATTATTTCAGATGCCACAACAAATACCTGAATATATAATGCTCTAGGCCCTAGGGCTTCTGTTTTTAATAAATAATAAATACAATTTAAATATACTATCTACTCTATAAATATCTATTACAGTTTCTCATGGCATTACAAACAAAGCATCTTATCTTTATTATTTCAGTGCAAGATTGAATTTCTTTGAATGTTCACTACCATTCAAATTTTGGGGCAGGTAAGATTTTTTTAATAAGAAATAAATACTTTTATTCAGCAAGGATGCATTAAATCAATCAAACGTGACAATAAAGACAATTATAACATTACAAAAGATTTCTATTGTAAATAAGTGCAGTTCTTTTTTAAATTTCTGTTCATCAAAGAATCATGTTTAAAATTCAGCAAAATCAGCATATTAGAATGATTTCTAAAGGATCATGTGACACTAAAGACTGGAATCATGGCTCCTGAAAATTCAGTTTTCAAATAGTAAACTATTATTTTTAAGTGTAATGATATTTCACAATATTACAGTTTTTACTCTATTTTTGATCAATAAATGCAGCTTTAGTAAGCATAAGAGTTCCCTTATCGAGGGAACTCGCACTGCGTCTACCGCTGCGGGAATGCCCCTGCTTGATTGCGTCATGAAGCACTCATGAAATCAGTCCAACGCCTTAAACGAACGTCACGGGCGGATGACGTCATTGACCAGGAAACTATATATAGCACCCCTGAACCAAACAGTGTCAGCTTCTGTGTCTTCACATCAGCACCCTGGGGAATATGAGCTGAAGCACCCTCCTTAATGAGTGCTCGGCGGGACCTGAGAGTTCTCATTGCCAGCTTCTCACAATGCTCACAGGCAGCCCCCTTTGAGAGCTGCCTGGGCTTGCTCCGGACCCAAACACATCACACAAAGCTCGTAATAAAACAAGAGCAGGGAGTAACACACTGCTTGAACTGATTCGCATTTTGTTTTATATATATTGAGAGACAAACACACATCAAATAGACAGAACAATTTCACATAGAGCGCTTGTGAAGACACAGAAGCTGACACTGTTTGGTTCAGGGGTGCTATATATGGTTTCCTGGTCAATGACGTCATCTGCCTGTGACGTTCACGAGTGCTTCATGACGCAATCACGCAGGGGCGTTCCCGCAGCGCTTGACGCAGTGTCTCGTTCCCTCTCAGGGAACCATGGTTACATACGTAACGAGACGTTTTCTTTTAAAAACATTGAATGAGACCTCAAAGCTTTGAACAACATTATGTGTGTATCTGCTCTGTCTGTTTTTTGTATGCGCAAAAAAGGAAGTGAATTGATCACGACATCTAGTGTGACCGCCTCTTAGCAGTAAAATGCACCTGCCCTGAACTTCTATTGCTCTGTTTCAAAACCTAGTGAGCTGCCTACATAGGCAGCATTTTAAGGCAACTTGGGCACACCTCAACATTTTTTTTTTTGCAACATTTTGCTGCCTTCTAAAATACGTTCTTTTGGTCAAATTCTAAGGCAGCATCTCATGCATGGAGAAGGCAATCCCAGAATGCATTGCAACATGATACAGTAAAAATAAAAGCATAGTGGACAATGCAGGAATAATATTTATAAATACTTATGTTCACTTAAAAGTATTAATAAAAAGTTAATAATAAAAAAATTACCCAGTATTTTTTTGTGCTATGTGTTTTTAGCTTTAGCTTGGAAACAAATCATTCACTCATGAGATTCAATTTAAGTTTGTGTAGGCAGTAGACAGCAAGGCAGCTCACTAGGTTGTGGAATAGAGCTTACAAGTCACCAGTGACTGGCAATCCTGTCTGCATTGTAGACATAGGAAAAAATTCCATGTCATACAGTGAATGACCACTCATTAGCAGCATCTACTCATGCGATTTTATGTACTATGAGGTTTAGTAAAACCTGATTAATGAGCCAGATGACTTAAAAAAATGCACACTGACTGATTTCAGGTAGATCAAGATGTTTGGCATTAGAAATGTTATGCTCCCTAAACACTCAAAGCTCATTAAGCATTGGCCAAATGCTCCCTGTTGTTTAGTAGTAAGGGTT